>NW_019726221.1:1135757-1350758 GCF_002891405.2 Cryptotermes secundus
TACCACGGGCCAACAGGAAACAGTATATGAGGCCGGCTGAGCGGTGTGAGACAGTGTGGATGGTGAAGCTGCCGAAGCCAGTTTGCCTTTGAAGAGATGAGTCCAGTGAAGTCCAGCAGCTACGAGTTGAGTTGCATTGAGTGAATGGAAAGGACTACATCAGAAGAAGTAATTGCGATACTGCAGCTTGCAGTAATTGGGAAACTGAATTGTGTAAATGTAAGAGCGAGTGTTCAATAAATTTGCTACATCCAAAATGGCGTGAAGTAATTTGTTATGTTACCAACACCCAACATGTGACAATATTATCACCCTGTAGATTCACATCATCCACATAGACTAACAGTTGTGTTCTATTTAATTTCAGTCCCACCTGGTCTAATGGTATGTTCTAAATCAAAGCTGAAAAGCAGTGGTGATAAAGTATCTCCTTGTTTTAGACCATCCTGGATAGGAAAACTGTCAGACAAATGTTTACCTATACAGATTTTACTATACGTTTCATTTAAACACATTTTAATCAGAGTAACACGGGCATTCCAAATTCTATGCGAATACTGTACTAATTGAATCACAGGTTTTCTTGAAGTCTATGAATAGCTGATGTACTGTCTCATTGTGCTCCCATTTTTTCTTCAGTATCTGACGACTGCAAAAGATCTGTCAGTAGCTGACGTGTCACGTCAAAACCCACACTGTTGATCCCACATAATTTCATCTATGTATGGACTTAACCTTGAGAGAAGAATACTGGATAAAAATTGGTATGAAGTTGATAACAGTGATACACCACAATAATTATTACAGCCAGTTTTAGCGCCCTTCTTGTGAACTGGTACAATAACAGACTCCTGCCACTGATCAGGCAATTTTTCCTTATTCCAAATAGAATTAATTAGCTTAAGGATCTTAGAACGTAATATTTCACCACCTGCTTGAATCATTTCTGCTGGAATTTGATACTAACTGGCAATTTATACCTGTTAAACTTTGCAATAGTAATTTCAACCTGAAAAGGGCCAGAAGCAGGTACTAATGGCTCAGCTGTATGTTATTCCTATCTGCCTAACATCACTGACCCTATGTACATTCAATAGCTGAGACAAATAGTTATTCCCTTTGTACAGGTCTCCAATGTTCTTGTTCTCACTGTTCGTTGCAAGCTCATCAAGTTTGTCTTTCAGTTATTCCTTCTTTTTATTCTGAAATTCCAGCTGGTTTCATGTCTTATACTGTTAAGAATATGCCCATTTATTATTACACAAATTTAAAAGAGCTCAAAACTGAGACATTATGAGAAAAACTTCACACACATACAGAAATAATTTGTTTCAAAACTTCCAAAGAACATAAGTCTAAAGACTCCCACAACGAATCCTGATGTGGCAATCACTTGGATACCCACTTAAGAGCCTAAAGGACCCGGGATAGATTAGTCAGTAGAGCAACATGCTACAGGCTCAAAGACACAGGGATCTTCTCCTATACACATCATCCAGACTGGCTGTGAGGCCCATCTAGCCTCCTATTGAATGGGTACTGGGGGCTCTTTCCTTGGGGGTAAAGCTACAGGGTCATGAATCTGACCACTCATCTCCAGCTAGTGCAGAAGTAAAAAAATGTGGATCTATACATCCACTCCTCAAGCCTTCACGGTGTAGTGCTTAATTAGTTACGCACAGGGACAACTTTACCTTTTTACCTTTACTTAAAAGCGCATTGAACATAAAAAACTCTTGATAGCACAGGCCATCCTTAAAGTGACTTCTCTGTTAAAATAAATTAATGCCACAAACATAATGAGAAAACACAGTCTTTTTATACAGCATGAAAGCATTTATGTGAAAGAATGGCTTTCAGTATTTGTTCTTCATGCATTTAGAACAGTAACAGAAAATAACACACCACTAGAAAACACTTCATCCTACAAAACAACTATGATAAGGTGAAAGTAAATTCTGTTATTATACTGCAGTCTACAAATACATAGAGGTGGGGGATTGCAATATTTTAACAACAGGGTTCTTTGTTAACACAGTAATAGTCTAAAATAATAAGTAAATTGTTGCAAGTGTCTATCAGGCTCTACTGACATCATGAACCTAATTGCTTATATCTTCTCTACGACTACAGTAAGCTATTTACAAAATGTTCCTGTAAAGTCATGAACAGGAGCTGGGATGGTTGTCAGTACTGCTATGGGCCAAAAGCTGGATAGCTGAGGAAATGAGGTTCAATTCCTGGCAGGAGTAAAATATTTTTCTCTTCTCCACAGCATCCAGAATGTCTCTGGGGCCCACCCAGCCTCCAATCCAATGGGTACCACAAGTTCTTTTTCTGGGGATAAAGTGATAGGGGCATGAAAGTGCCCACATCCATCTAATGCCAAAGTTAAGAATGGTGGAGCTACAGCTCCACTCCCTCATATGTGTTCATGGCATTACCTTTTACTACAGAGTCATGAAGAAATTGTCAAAATGTTTTGCCAACTGCAGCAACATTTTCCAGAAGCACCTTACATCTTACTGCCTTGCCAACACTATGAATGTATACAACTACATCTTATATGGCGACCCCCCCCCCCAATATAATAGGTAGCGAACTAGTTTGAAAACCCGTTCTTTAATACAAGGCCAAAGTACGTGCAATGTCACACTCTCTTCGAAGTTCGTTACACTCTTCAGACTTCTGCAGACCATGTAATACATGCGTTCGTTTGCAGTTTTTGTTACGGTTCTGAAACTGGCCGAGCTGGAAGTAGCTTTTGTACATTCCCATAAAATTCACTTACTTATGCGATAACTTTTTTATGGAAAATATTCGCTGTATATATTTTTTTTACTGAAACGTTTGAAATCCTATTTAAACTCAAATGAGTAACTTCCCGCGCTTTCCTACGCCTCAACCGGCAGCATAAACACATTTTATACTCTCCTCTATTCCATTACACTTATACAGAGCAATCAACTAGCTTCACAATGCAACATAATCTACACTCGATCTACTCATACAGACTCACTGTACATAAATGTACCAAGACAAACTTTACTGGAATACTGCTGACAACTGACGTCACTCCTGAAATATGTGAAACTGACAAGTCTTGCTGACAACGCCCTGATATTTTGTGTTTTCCTGTGTTTAATTACCAACCGTACAGCTACTTGCTTCGCACTTCCTAGCCATTAGAGTGATGAAGTCTGAAATAAATCTAGAATAAGCCTGTGTGTGCAGACGGAATATAAAGAACAAACATCCCACAATCCTGTTCACGCGACTTGCCGTACAGACAGGTAGCAGACGCCATGAGGATGTACTAGCAGCCGACACTAAACATACTGGTCTCACTATTAGTAGGTAAACATTTTCTTGCTTACAGTTTATTAAAATCATGTATAACTTGATTCGACTAACTATGCAGTATTGCTTTATTTCTACTTACCATTTGTTATAGTGCCGTACTTATATCTTTGATAGTCTAACAATCTTGTATTCATTGTTCCCCTCCATGTTACCAACGCCATATTCTACTTCGCGCAGTTCGAGTTTGTACACTTGACCACAAAGTAACCAAAGCGAAACAGACGTCCATTTTATGTCCTGAATGATAGTTTTGTGAAATTGCGTGCTTGAGAAACGTATGCGGGATTGAAAAGAAATGCGACAGCACTTTTGTCGTCACCGGTCGTCAGTGTCCTGTTTGTCCCTGAACAAGCTAGTACGCACGATTAACTATCACAAAGTCTTGTGTTGAAGCGATATACGTTTAATAAGTTCCAGTGCAGTATCAAACACCAGGATTGAAAAATTAACAACAGTGTCCTGTTGCAATGAATACTTATTTTCAGTTAGATAGGCCCAGGGCACACCAAGGAAGCTGGCAACCGCAACGCAACTGCAATATCTGAGAAATGTCGCCGATTTCAAGCAGGCAACTGGTTTCCAGATTACCAAGCGCACACTGAAGAAATTTGTGTTTGATTAGTTGCTCACATCATCTTAAGTAGGTATGCTCCTCCGACATAATGCATGACTATTTTTTAAAATTTTTGCACTTACCTTCTGCAATGGAAAATAATAATACTGATCCTGTCATGATATGGTGATAGCTGAGATCGATTGAGACGGCGTGAGAAGAGAGGACTACGATGTTAATTAATTTGTTTTAATTAAGGTCATTTTATTTTAATCAGTAATTGATGTTTATTTACCTTGTAGAGATGAGTATTTTTTTTAAAGAAATTCAGAATATTTACTCTAAACGTAATTTTGAATTAAAGTTCAACGTTTAATTTAATTAAATCTAGGCATAACCAGAAGACAGGTTGCCTTTCGTCTCTGTGATGGAATTGTGTTACGTCTCAATATTATGTCGATGCCAAAAGAAAAAAGTCAACATGGCTTTCACGTTCTACCTGACCAGCCATGCCTTTTTCGGTCTCGGCGAATTTTTTTCCAACCTAGTGTGAAGACTGCATTTTCTTTTCCACGTAATATCCATAAATCCCTGTTTCATCGCCGGTTATAATTCTTTTCAGAAAGTTTTCATCCTCGCTAGCGCGATCCAAAAGTTCCTGACAGATGGCAACGCGACTGTTTCTCTGATCCTGTGTCAGAAGTTGTGGGAACATTAAGGAAAATAACTTCCACGGTGCTTTTGTTGTGTGAAAAAAGAATTATGCGGTCGTTGTATACGCTTCCAAGGAGGCAATTCTGGAGATGGCAGCTGAAATTTATTTTTTGGACTAGTCCAGAAATTTTGCCCAACTCAGTTCAAATGCCACAAACAGATCCGTTACTACCTGCACTGCAAAAGCTTCACTTCACATCCACTACTTTATTATCAGTTCTTTCTTTTCTTTATTATGTCCATTCAAGATCCTGCAATGTCTCCAAACTGCTTGCTGTTTATACATATACTGCAAAGCTGCCTTTGTACTTAAATCACCATGAAGGCATATGGGGGAGTGGAAACTAGCTCCACACATTCTTAACCTTGGCGCTAAAGGAAGCAAGTGGTCAGCTTTATATCTTGGTTCCTTTAACTTCCTGGAAAAGGGCCCCTTATACTTATTGGATATGTGGCAAGCTGTTGTCTACACACAACCTAGTTGTAGTGAAAAGAAAAATTCCTGCCCCTGACAGGAATAAAACTCTCAGTTGTTCACTTGTACACTGCCTGAATTATTCAGGCTCCTGCCATCTGTAACTGAATTTTAATACAAATCTTACCATCATTAGGTGAAGGAGTGTTGAATATTTATTCTGATATTCATGAAATTCCTTAGTTTAAAGTGCCCAGTGGTGCCTTACTGTCACTTGACACCAACCCAGTAGAGTGCAATACACAAACCATTTTTCTTCTAATGTGTATAAATGGAATGCACAGTGGGTGACCAAGTATGTTCCCCAATCTACCTGTCCATTTGCATGGACTGTCTCCTAAACTACATGTAGGATTTCAAAGAATTTAGAATGGGGGAGTTCATAACAAAAGTTGTGAGGCAAATTAACGTTCACTGGTAAATTTCAGCCTGTTTTACATGAAGTGCATATCTAATTTTAACCAACATTTTTAAAATGTATAACAGAAGTTCTGGGAATAACTAACTGCCTACATACCGAGTATATGATCCAGCATGGACCACATAGAAAACACAATATTCAAGAGTTCTTCTGTTGCTGTGTATTCATTGCCATGGGAACATGTTTACCAAGCTGTTGCCCAGCAACAGCAGTCTCTTCCAGCTTTCAGGCATCAGTGGGGGGACACAGAGACAGCAAGTTAATCTCAAAAGACTCCTTTTTACTTTTCAAAACAATGTGGGCTAAAAATTAATTTCAATACAAATTACAACTTTTACTTAAAACATTTTTAGTACAAATTTCATGCCGTGGGGCAGTGTTGTATCTCTGTGGAATTGGCTTTGTGAAAACAGATTATCTTAAATAAATTAGTATAAGTTCAATGAGGTATGCAAAATACTGAGGAATGCTTAAAATATATGTAACCTGTTGGCATACACTCTTGTACATTATCCATCCATTCAAATACTAGTCTCCCATGTGACTTTCCTTTTATGAGATTTCTTGAAATTTGTTAGAACTTATTTGTTTACAGTTTATGCAATTATGTCAGTTGCTCAAGCTATATAGCATCAAATATTAGGATGATGAATAACTGGAAAACATGTATGGAAGAAAGCACTGCACCTGTGGCCTCATTTAAGTATTACTGTGGCATCTGCTTGGAGGGACTGTGGTAGTAAGCACTCTTGCCAAGGCTTGAACCAGGTACCTCATGAATACAAGTAGGAAATATTATCACTTGAAAATACTTGCTCAGTAGTTCTGTAAGTTTTACATTTTCCTTCTTACTACATAATGTAACAAGCCCTGTTCATCAAAGCCTTAATTACCCTATTAATACTTAGGTAAACAGGTGTCCCTCATTAATAAATGTTCTTCATTTTGCAGTCAAAAGATTATATTTTTATTTATTTGGGCTCTTCTTCCCTTAAAATTACATGCATTTATATGACTATGTATACTTCAACAAGGTTCATGTCAAGAGAAACATGTCTTATGAAGATCATGACCATATAAATAACAACATAAACTCAGTTTATATACTATAAATAAAGACTGCATTTTCGATACTCATACCCATGAAGTTCTTCAATCTCAGGTGGCTGTACATCTACAAGTTTCACTTTCATTTATATTTATTTAGTAAGTTGATAAAGATGGGTATGTTCCCTGTGTTGGGAAATTTTAAGGATTAGGATTTGTGGAAAGCAGACACCATATAAACATCCACTGAAATCAGTCTCAATACTTCACTTAAAACATGTTAAAACTGAGGTTGGCACCTTAAATGCAAGACATAAATACTATAAAACAGCTGCCACAAATAATAACCTATTTCACAAACTCAGTTCTCTTCTTTTTGGTTCTTCATTTTAAACACAATTTTCACAATCCAAAAAATGTTCAATATTATGCAGTCTCATAATTTTACTCTTATTAAGGGCACCAAAATGAACCTCACAAGAAGTCAGCAATGAAATGTTAACAAACACCAGTCAGGAGGATAACATTTTTACTTTATGTTTGAGAGGTCCCAGTTCCAGAGATTGGATAGCCTAATTGAGGACCTCTGTGACTTTTCTCAGTTCTCCCAAAATGCCAGGACAGTACCATAGAACATCTGACTGCTTTCTTCCAAAGCATTGTTCACATACCACCCTACCAGTAGATGCTACATAACCAATGCAGTTGAAAAAGCATTGTTAAATAAACCAAGAATCCACCAATCAATAGTTAAAACATCAAGAAATTCCACATGCAAGAAAATGTACAAATATAACGATAGAATCCATCTTTAAAAAATTTAGAAAATGCTTTGAATATGTCACTCTTAAGAAATTTCAATCAGGCTGCCTGATCAGTGTGGTATAATATCAACGTTTAGGCAACAGGTGACAATTTTGTGTGCACACCAGTCTTCCAAAATATCTACAATGTATTCTGGCCAAGTAACAGAAGTATTCTGAAAATTGAGCTTATTTTTAAGATGTGAGACGCTGTCTAAACTGCAGCATTCACTCCCACATCCTGACCTGTGATGAAAATTATAATCCAATTCTGAAACTTCCTGTCATTGCTGAGCTTTACTAATATTATTTGAAGATGGAAATTTCAACAAAAAATGAAAAAGCATATGATACCCAGTTATTCTGTTAAAGGTAAAGCTGTCCGTGTTTAATTAACTTAGCACCAGGTTATGAAGATGCACTGGGGGTAACAGGTATAGCTCCATCGTTCTTGACCTTGGTATTAGATGGAGGTGAGTGGTCAGCTCACACCCAAGCCCAGCCGCCTTATGCCTGGGGAAAGAGCCACCACTGGTACCTACTGAACAGGAGGCTCTGCCTCTGCCACAAATCAAACCCCAGCCATCCAGCCTATAGCAATACTGACTGGGCTATTTCAGCTCAGTTATTCTAGCACAGAACCAAAATTTATTTAGTGAAATATATGTGGTTTGGATTTTGAATATCATTAATGTATACAATTTGGTGTCATGAAGTTCAAATGTATGCAGTAATTGTCACTTTATGACAAAATTTATAAAATCTGAATTCCCATGGATACATGTAGGTCCTACACAGGGAATCGCTTTCTGTTATTAGTTGCCGCAATGTGAGCCTTGGTAACAAAAATCATGGTCTTGTTGAAACCCAGTATATAATCTTACCTTTGACTAATACAGGCTGCTGTGTAAATCCACTGCGCCTTCATTATACCAGAATGTCAAGGAGATTTCAGGTCATGATGCTTTAACGTCTGACTCATGGCACTACAATTACCTACTTTGATAAAATGGATATTACTGAATTCTTAGCTAAACTATAGCTATCAGAGTACATATCACTTGACAGTCTTCCATGTTTTCTATTAAACATCAGCTCACAACATTGCTTGGCATAGTTAACTTAATTTTCATTATAACATCAGCGTACATCAGTTGCATCTCCTCTGCTTTTGGTCTTTCTCAATAATAATAATAATAATAATAATAATAATAATAATAATAAAAACACCATTTGATATGGTCAGAAAATAGAGGCCCATCCCCCAAATTGAATGAAAATAACCTTCTGTCATAAAATTAACTTAATGCCCTTCACATGTTCTCCTCCTGCTTCAGTGCTGGTATCAGATCTTGTTTCCTAATTGCCAGTGACAGGTGAAAGCCCATTAATACTCTCCAAAGTACAACTGTTACATTGCTAAGGTCAGAAACAAATCAGTGTTCCCATATTTTTCCATAACCACATAAAGAGAAAATTATTATAAAGAACCAGATTTGTGAATAAAGTGTATACAGCATGACCATAATCCTGTGTTCTTCAGTTACTTGTTCGTAAATTACAAAATAATGTGCAGTTACATTTGGCACGTCCAGACGGCAGACTAATGCATCGTTAAAAATATGCTAGCCACCATCCTGTAACTACACTAGCACATGTGTATCTCACATTAATATGATGACCAATTTTATTACTTCACCAATGTGATGATTTTTCATTCATAATGTGACACATATTGGTTTAAATCAGTACTTCTCAACTGGTGAGATGTGTATTACTTGTGGGACTTCATGGTCAGTTGTGCGAGATGTGAGGTCTCAAAAAGGGGCTTTCTATTAATGATTAACAAAACATGAAAACATACATACCTTCTAGGAAGAAGAGAAGCTTTGTTTTCAATATGGTGGGACTACGTATTTTGGCAAAATGACTAGCGAACACAAGATGGAACAGGCTGAGAATAACTGGGATAAGTAACTGTGAACGAACTGACTTCTTTGAACATCCTTTCACCATTAAAATATTGCTGTGCTTCTTTCATCTAAATGCAGACATATTACACAGTTTTCTTCTATGTACAAATCCATAATGTGTGGGTAAAGAAGTCTTTCACTCTACTGACCCAGCAGAAGTAGTGATAAAAATATGACTACATGAAATGCACAAGACAACTTCTAACTTGTTGTCCCCTGCCACCTCGTGGAGCAACTGGCTGACTGATGTACAAGTGTGTCTATTCCGAGGAGGAGAATCTTATCCATAAACTCTTTTGCACAGTTAATAAGTCAAAAGTCAAGTGATAAATTTCTTCCTTTAATTTTATGTATCATCCATGTGTATAAGTCTCAAAGGGTGATGAAGATGAGTAACCCCATTAGCAGGACATAACCAACAGTCCTCTTCAGCAGACCACCGCTGTACATACATCAACTGTGTTCATTTTTGTGCTAAGTGTATTTGTTCATTTTCCCCACAAATTCAAAGGCATGTTTATCTTGACAGAGATAAAACTAAAGATCATTCTATTGCATATTCTCCTCAGTCTGTATAACAGCGAGTGAAAAGTATTTTAGTTATTCAACAGTATCATCATAACACCTACTATCACATTACAAATCATGAAATCACGCAGCTGTATGTGTCAATTCAGAACTAGACCTGGAATTTCAATTGTGTGACATCCAACAAAGGATTCAAATAGAAATGAAGTGAAGATTTTTCAGTATCCATTCTCTGTATTGATCACTTTACCAACTAAGAAAACAGAATGTCACAACATAAAATGAATACCCAGACTTTGGAAAATGAATTGAATCTTAAGAAAATGGCAATAAAAATCTGCTTACTAAGCTTCACATTTATAGATGTCAACTGGGCTGATGGGTTGCACAAAATGCAAATCAAAGTGCATGGGGACATAACAGAACAAATTTCAGAAACAAGTTTCATATATTTATGCATAAATTACTTTACATCAAGTACTCACACTGTACTCGTATGTGGACTTCAGCAGATCTGCACATAAATAGACATCTTGGTAGAGACTGGCAGTGTCTTGGATTGCCATGTGGGACTTTGTGAACTGAGATAAACTCTCTGCACCTAACTTTGATCAAATGTGGGAAGTTCTTTTATAAACAAGAAAACACTAATGAAACATACTGAAACCAAGCTGAAGATCTGTATTAACATGGACTCAAAACATAAACTTCTGAAGTCATTTCACAATAACTGAAACTGTATATACATGAAACGACAGTGCTAAGATTGTTCACCTCTTACCACCCTGTGTCAAAATTAAACACTTTCCCTCCAGGAGAAATAGAATTAGGCAGCATATATAGTTTAGTCTCATTATTAAATACCATAAAATGAATTAAATACAGGAAATTAAAGATAAAAATGTGAACAGTTTTAGCACAATAAATGATGATTATTTCACAACTAACAGCTTCATCAATGTATATCAGAAGTCGAGGAGCAAATGGTAAATAAATAAATGAAACATTTAATAAAAAAAAAGCATTCAATTTGATGCAACTTATAATATTTACACCATAAACATAAGATTCATCTACCACACATCCTATCCATTATGCATACATGATATTTTAACCACTTGCACACGCTCCAAGGTTTCTTTGTTGCTTGCAAGGTAAACACCAGAACTCTTCATATGTGTGTTAACTGAATTCACAGTCTTATTTGGGTTGGTTCTTACAGCATTATTCAATGTACTGGTTTATTCACTAGTAACTCTTCTGAAAGTTGTTCACACTGAAATTAAATTTGCAAACATACTGCAATATATGTAAACCCAATACTGATTTCCAGAAATTCAAAATTATCACAAAAACAGTAAATGTATGCCATACAAACTTAAATTATAGAGAGCTAAATTTCACTATGGCCATGATATATGAGTAAGGTGGAATATTACAAAATGCCATTCATTCAATGACACACAGTATATGAAATTAAAGAAAATGTTCATTTTCATACAATATGTGCAATATGTACCGACTGGAATGGTCTAAGAACTTTGTGTTTGCTCAGAAATCATTACTGAATTTTATGAAATCACCCTACATCTCATCAGGCAAATGGATACCTAAATCAGAAACTTCAAACACAATTAAAGATAGACTTGAAAGGATTCTGACGATGGTTAGGCTGTAGAGAACTGTAAGGTTTCTTATTTTGGACTCTATCCATCATCTGGTATATATAAGACAAAAAAAAAACCAGTCCAGTGATTGACACTAGTTCTAACAGGCCCAACTGAGTAGGCCTATCTTGCCCCATCCACCTGAGGACGGAGACAGATCTAGTCTCCGAAACATGGTTTTTTTTTGTCTTATATATACCAGACGATGGATAGAGTCCAAAATAAGAAATCTTACAGTTCTGTACAATGAAAGATACAAGAAATGCATCACTCAGATTTGGCAAACAACGATACCATTATGCCTTATTTAACTGATATGTAAATAATTCTGCATAAAAACTCATATTTATTTTACATGACACAGTTTTCTTATTTCTGTTTGATGTCTGGTTTGACGCATGAAAGACTCATTACTTAGTTGAAATTAAAGTTAGCACACTTTAGTGATGACCTACACTATTTAAATTCCAAGCCAAACTGCATATCAATGCACTCATATTAGGCTAAATTGCTTATAACTAAAATTTAATTTCAGGTAAACTGAAAACAAGTGAAAATTCTTCCTCCCATGCGGGGACAGCAGTAGTGTAAGAACACTGCTAACTAAATCTCAACTGGACTGACATTCTTTAAATTTTACCGTGGCACAGAAACATGAACAATTTTATATAAATATTAGAAAGTGCTTCAAAATAACATAAATACACACTAGGAAATGGTTACTACAGAAATCAATTCTTATTCAGATTTGCATTATTACATATTGCAATTATTTTACCACAATCTAATACAACAACTGATTTTCTGATATAATAGAACATTTTTTTTATTGGGTTCCAGCACTACTAATATTCAACAAAACAATCACATGACTACAGCCTAGATTTTTCAGCCTGGCATTAATACTTTTGTAGAGATTATGAAACAGAATTGTGGTATTCAGTTCTGTCAAAAAGTAAATAAAGCACAAGACCAGCAAAACTGGCCTTTGAATGCTCCTAACATTTCATCATTATATAATGAAAGACTTTCAACTGTTTCTGTTACAGGAATGTCTTGCACATAACTACTTCCAGTTTCAGTATCATATGATCACAGGCAGACATCTCCAGTTCTGTAAAGTTCATGATAGCCAACAGAGAACAATGAATTCGCTCTTTAAAACAACTAGGAAAACAGTTTAGAGCTGTAATGCATGATTATTATGTCAGACTGAAAATTAAAACAACCTTAAAAATATTTTACTGAAGATTATTTGATTGTCAGAATTCTTTGTCTACAAGTGTGTTCAAGATGGATATTGTATCATGGGAATGAAGCTGGCCTCAAATTGCCAGCTTCCATGCTTGCATTCAACTTGAGGAAACTGTGGCCTTTGAGTTTGGGGATTCATGTATGTTCTGATAACATAACCTACATGTAAGCACAATGTAGGTTTCTTTTTCTTCTTGAGGAGATGAAGCAATATCAGACTCACTTATGGTCTTCAGATAAATCTGTGGCAACAGAAAGAAAACTGTATATTTCAACTCATGCCTTGGTGAAAATAAGAAAACTGTCATTCAATCTTTCTTCCAATTTTATTGAGATAACACGAACTTGTGGTTCTAGCATGAATATGTTTAAAATATCATGCAGATTTTAATAATGTCAAACTTCCACCCTGGGTGTTAACTTGGAAGTGACCAATAAAGACAAGGACAAAAAATACATTATTAAAAATTTGGGGTTCTAACACCTTAAATAAGTGTTACAGATGCCATTGACTACAAAATCTGACAATGATCCAATTTTCATCTGAATTTCTTAATAGACTGATGCTTTTAAAAGACCTATTCTACCACAGAATAGTCAGATGTGGTCTAGACTTCGGAAGCAAACATAGGGTCCATTGCTACAAGTAATATGTTTTTGGACATTATCCATTGGACAGGGACAGGAACAGAATCCATTCTCCGAAACGTTGTGTTTTAAAAAGAAACAGGACGGTTTAAAAAAAAATAGACAAGACGATGGATAATGTCCAAAAACATATTACTTGTAGCAATTTACCATCGTCACAAACTTCTAGATCTTATGGGGTCCATTCTTTATGTCACTATATCATCCTATGTTCACAAAGCCCTAAAATTTTGTGTTACCAAGTACAATACAGAAACTGTCCTAATATTCAAAACACATGGACCTCATGAAACTCCTCGTGTTCTTGCCACAGACTGAAAAGACTGAACTTGCTGTGAAACCCGAGACTAGGGGAGAGGAGAATTCTGATTGTGATAAGTATGTTGAGAAGAAAGTAGGCTAATAGCTGTTACAGTCTGAATATTATTCATGATGAGTATTCCAGCATAAAAGGAAGGTTATTCTGAAAATTAAAACCTGCACATATGTTTGTATTTATACAAAGAAAATGTTCAACTTCGATGCTGAGCATCTTTAGAAAAAGTCTAACACATGTTATGTGCATAATTTTAAGGGATGTTACAGTGCCATTATTCACATAATACAGTATTACAGCTTAATGTAATAGAAATCTCAGCTGAAATTTGAATTTCACAAAAATAACTTTTCTCTGGAGATGCTTTTGTGCTTTAGGGCCCTCACAGAACTACGAAATTCAATTTTAATTTCTTGTATAAGCCAAAGTAAAGGAGCACTCAGCTGACCTCAAAACACTTCAAGTACTTACAAACTTTCTATGAATGATTAAACATAACTCCCTTCCTGTAACATTATACAGTTCCTTAATCTTTCTGACAATAAAACCTGTGGTGTGACACTTGGAATACTGGTAACTTTTCAATTTTAAAATAGGCAAAGAGGATGTCATAGTAAATGCCATTCCTCATGTAAATTATCAATGTAGAATCGTTCAGAAATGTTCTCTAGCAATAATGATACAATACTAAATCAGTCACCAAATTAATTTCCAACATGAATAACTTCCAGAGGAATTACTCTTTAATAAATTATTCAACCATCCTACAGCTAATTGTATATGCATTAAAATTTGCTTCATGTTCTCACGATCCCTTTACAAACCATAATGCTGTGACCACCCATACCCAGTATGTCCATGCCAGGCTGTGGCTGCTGGCATGGACCCGGGCCAGAACATGTCCTAGCTGGTCCGTTGACGCTTGGAAGGGTTCTCCTCACCACCAGCATTCATCCGACTGAACATGTAGTTCATCTGTGGCATGTATTGCATCACATCTCGTACTTGCACCAGTGGAAGTATGTCGTTGACACTTTGACATTTGCCTGAATCCCGCAGGATGTTCATTTGCTGCCTGTACACCATCAAAACAAGTCTCTTTTAGAAAATGAGGAAAGCACATAATTGTTATTCCTAAAATCTTAATTTTAGAATCAAGAACTCTCCACTTCTTCTTACACTGAATGTTACAGCTGAGAAACCATCTTGCTGAAGTGTGACGTCTTCGAATTATGATGAATCTATTCCAGTCTCATTTAATAACAAATTAACATGACAAAAGCATGAAGTTAATGCCAATAAATTGTTGAAGGATAGTGCAATGCATGTCTGATAAAACTAATTGTTCATATTAAATTTTTATAGTAATGTATGTAAGCTGTTAATTTTCACATTTTAGATGGACAGGAATGAATTTCTTCCTTCAAGTGCTCAAACCTTTGAAATGAAAATGAGTAACAAGATAATGATGAACTGTGCCTTGTTTAGTCCATAAAGAGCAACACTGACAATATTCAATTATAGCAATACAAAGTTATAACACATACAGATCACATTATACAACTGTATTACAAAAATTTTGTACACATGCATAATAAAAATTTGCTTAAAAGGAACTAGTGAAACTTTCCTTGAACACATACTCAGGAGGAAAATATTTTGATCACCCCAGTCTGTATATAACAGAATATTTTCTGAAGATTTTGTAATGACTTCTTGTTTATTATTCAGAAACTGCCTAAAATAAATAACAGTAAATTACAAGAGATTGGTGATAAATATTTTAATTATAGGTTAACCATTTCGAGAGTGATTATTTATAGCTGATAAATTCTAATCCTTTAGGCATTTAAGCAAGAGGATTTCAAGAATGATGTATTTAATGATGTGACTCGTTCAAGTGTTACGGTTGTAGCAATTATGAATGCCAAATAAAATGAATGAATTTATCCGCAAAGAAAGAGTTCAATCTCTCTGCATATCTACACTTTGGAGAATATCAAAGAATAATCTACTAACTTCAGACACTGCATAAAATATACTGTGACATGTTGCGCAATGGAGGACACCCCCTCCCACCCCAGTGGTATGTGGTGGCATTGGAACGCTGTCGTTACTATGGTAATAGACAAGTCAACACCCTGCCCCTCTCCTCGAAGTGACGTAACACGGCGTCAGGCAACAGCAGTACCCATTTCGTAACAGGCAAACACTGCGGCTATATAAGGGAACTACACAGCCGCCGAAGACAGTTCTCAAGTCAGCAGTGAACGAGTTCTCAAGGCAGCTGTTTACGAGATGGTTGTGAGTTAGCCAGGCAGTCAACCTTTCAGTTGTAGTCTAGCATTTGCAGTCTAGTATTTGTAATACTGCCGATGGCAGTAATTGTGAGATTGTAATTTTTGTGATTGTAAGAGCGAATGAGAAATAAAATTCGCTATATCAGATACGGCGTGAAGTTATTTGTTGCGTTATTCACCCAACACCTGACAATATGTAACACTCCAACATTAAGCTTAAAAATTGTCTTCATTTTAAATTTAATGTAAATTTTAAGCACATAAATGATTCTGTGGAAGAGAAGTAACAATGCTTATTACTGAAGTACCATGAGAATGCGTTTACATCTTTTCTCCTGTCAAAAATCTCTCTGCAAAATGATATTACACTGACAATTGCACAATTTAAGATATAAAGTAATTTAATTTAGGCTCCAAAAACTGTTGGAATAGGAAAAACTAATTTCATGACATGAGTCCATACTTCCATTTGCGTAAACCATTTTATAGTGCAGTTGGAATAGCGACTGGCTACAGGCTAGACAGCCAAGGGGTCAAAGTTCGAGTCCTGAATATTCATTTCATGTTGTTCAAATCGGCTCTAGAACCCATTCAGCCCCCTAATCCAAATGGTTATGTGGGGCTCTTTCACCAGGAGTAAAGCGGCTGGGGCATGAAGCTGACCACTCACCTCCCACTAGTGCCGAGGTCAAGAAAACATGGGTCTATACAACTTCCCCATACATCTTCATGGCCTAGTGCTTAATTAGTTAAGCACAGGGACAACTTTACCTCTTACAGATTCTTTGCACTCAGTGCATTAAGTGTATATGCTGTCACATGTTAGGTGGCTTGACAGGTTGTTTGGATTGGTAACTGGATTTATTAACTCTTGCAAACTGTAATTAAAATTAATTATAGTCCTATCGCTAATTCACACACTTTACAATTCATTACAGCATGCACTAAGTCTTCTCATTTTGCTGCCTGGCAATGGCTCCCAATGCTGTGGATTCCTTAGCTTCCCTGTTCAGTGGCTTCTGTCCTTGCTGGCTGGAGACTGTCTCACCTATCTTCAGACTTGGACTGGTCTGTCTGCCTCAGAAGAAACTAATTACTTAATTAACTATCGGTTTCGGTTCCCGGTATATAGCCTCGGGGCAAAACTCCACAGATCTTCCAACAGTTCTTCTATTGTTGTGTGCATATCCGCTGCCAAGGACACGGGTTTACTCAGCTTTTTGACTCGCAATGACAATCTCTTCTAGTTCCACTATTCTGGCCTTTTCAGCTCTGTTACAATATATATATGGGTGATGGTGTGTCCATCCACCAGTGTTACTGATATTTCAAAGTTTATATACTGCTTCCATCTTCAGGGTTGGAGCAGCGTAAGTGTTCATTGCCAGTGCCAGTATCCGGATCGAAGGCAACCCAACAGACACGTTTGCAATGGTACACTGCTGAGGAAAATGGGTGCAGTTATGACACCAACACTTGCTGGTCATAGCAGATGCAATGTGAAATTGTCAGGTGCTGTACATGCTAATCTACTGACTAGCACTCATCGGACTTCATATGAAACAGTCTCTTTCTTTGGAAGCAGTTTGGCATATAGTGCAACAGAGGTAACTGTATCCTTTCCACGTCCAACTGGGCTACAACCCGGAACAATAAGCTCTGCCTTCAGTTGTTGATGTGTTCTACACAAAACCATACATAAACCTAACTTTCTGTCAGAGTTTCATCCAAGGCTATATACCAGGAAATGAAACCGATAGTTAGTTATTTCTGAGGGAGACATACCAGTCTGAGTATGAAGAGATGCGAGACAATCTCCAGCCAGCAAGGGCAGGAGCCACTGAACATTGAAGCTAAGGAATCTACAGCATTGGGAGCCATTGCCAGGCAGCACCTAAGTGAAGACATAGAGAAGACTTTGTGCATGCTGTAGTAGATTGTAAAGTGTGTGAATCAGCGATAGCACAATAATTAATTTTTTGAAATGTATCTGTAAGCATATCAGGCAAAAGTTTATAAGATTTGGCAAATGTGCTGTTCCTGATGATGAGTGACAGAGATGACAATATTATTCAGGGGTCTGTTTGGGAGGGCATGGAAAATTACAAGAGACAGGCAAAACTTGGGCAGTGCTGGACTTCAACATGCTGCAGAACATATAACACAAATTATGGAAGTTTCCAAACTGTTTTCCAACAGAGAACTAATAAAATACAAGTGCTGAAAGGGCAACGAGATACACCAAGCAGTTTCTAAATGGGTGTGAATTATCAAGCACTTAAAAGACTGCTAGGGAATGAAAATCTGTGGCAGACAAACAGATATGCCAAGCAGTTTCTAAATGGGTGTCAACTATTGAGCATGTTGACTGCAAAGGCATAAAAATCTGTGGCAGAGAGAGAAATTTATGTTGCATTTGGTCTCTTTAATGCTCAAGGGCATTATTCATAAACCTACTCTCAGGTCACATTTTACCACAAATATGGCAATTTCCATACTGAAATTTGGAAATGTTATAAGAAACAATGAAACTAATATTTCTGTTTTTGAACTTCACCATGGTGGAGGATCTCATGATTCTGTTGGTGAATTATATAGGGCATATGGAATATTCATACTACCAGCAGCCCAAAGGATGATATATCACTGCCCCACTTGGTTGAGCATAGATCCATGACCTATGCATTGAGTAGAGCTGATGGACAATATGAGGTCCTCAGCCTCTGGAGAGTTCTAGCTAAGTTTGAGGCTCTTAAGAGCCCAAGCAACACTTGGGGGGGAGGGGGGGAGGCACAATGGACTCAGTAAATGTCTAAGGTGTAAATGCTTAAGGGACAACTACAAGCTCCCCTGCCCGGCCAAAACAAGACACAATACAGACAAATTTACTTAATTTAAACTTTCAGTTTTGTGTTGATCTGTGTTTGATAATACAAAGAAGTTACATGTCTGAATACTGACAATTCCTATTGTAATATATGTACTTTTTGTCCTGAAAAGCTATTACTAAATCATGCGCATGTCTTAAAATTGACAGTGTCTTTTTTTGATGAAAACCTATTAGCAAATCAAGGGTGCATCTCACAAGGGATGATATCTTAGCATCATCAAATATGGAAATTGTAAAGCATATGATTATTCATTTGCAGGAATAAACCAGAAAAAGTATCTCGGTGAAAAGTTCTTTCAGGTGTTGATTATTGGTGCTCAAGATTAGGTGCCTAATGTCAGTCAATGCTAATGACAGCCATAAAAATTAACATTTATGACCAGAAAACAAATTTATGGGGGAAATATTGAAAACCATTTACAAATACATCGGATTCTGTTGGCTTCTGAAATAGGAAATCTCTTGTTTCAATTAACTAACCTCATAGGTAATCTATTCTTGCGTCAGTAATGCCACTACTTCTGTCCATTATTTCCAAGCGGATCCTTGGGGATGGTATTAAAAAGCTACATTCTATTAACATATTGTGGCTGTCTGCTTTCTAGGCAAATGAAATACATGGTAAATTGAACTATGGGCCAGTGATCCCAGGATCATAAATTATGCTTCCGATCACATTGCTATTATACTAGCCATTTTCTTAAAATATGTGAGTTTAATGCAAATACTGTATTAGATATAACATGCATATTTCATTTAAATAATTAAAACTTGTGCGATTTCAAGTCCAGTGAATATTTAACTAGATATTCTCCAATATATATTAAATGGGCTATAAATTAATGTGAATAAAACTTAAAGACACTAATGATTTTTATAGTACTTCTAATCACAGAACAGAAGTGTTGTATGTATTATTTCATCAAAATCTATCAAATGACTTCAAAGATAAACTATGACCATAAAGAATTCATTTAGGACCCCAAAATGAATCAAACTAAACTGATATTAAAATGAAATAACAAAATTCAACAGAAATATGTCTTGTAGATGAAGTACTGTTATTTTCAGATGAACATAAGGAAACTAAAACAAAGAAACAAACTCCGTGGTTTCAGTCCGCAAGGAAACTATACCGACCAACCGCTGCTTGTCAGCGAAGTTACTGCCAACCTTAGGGGATAGATGGTGTCGTGTGGTCAGCACAACAAATCCCCATGGCCGTTAATTTCATTTTTCTATACCAGAGCCGCTGTTTTCTTGAAACAGCTCCTCAATTATCCTCACAAGGCTGGGTGGACCCCATTCCAGACCCACTACTTCTCATAAAATTTGTTAGCACTGTTAATCGAACCCAGACCTCTGCATCTGTAGCCAGAAACTCTGACCACGAGACCACAGAGGCGGTCAAGGAAACTAAAATGGACCTTTAAATTTAATTATATCTACACAAGTTTGTTACATGGCATTGGTTTCCACAGCCTACCCCACAAAATACAAAAGTAATCAGTAAACACTGAACAATAACTTCCAGACTTCTATACAATAGAAATAATATTTTCATATGGTTCACTTCACAGCTAATGGCATTATCTCTTAACATCTCAAATATCAATATGATCTGAAACACGAGAATACATAAATATGCATAACCAAAAATCTCCCCAACTGGATATCCAATTATTGGATAATTTTAATATAAACAAAAAAACAAACAAATTATTAGTTAATGTTGCCTGCTTGATTTATTATTGCATATTAGATACTCATACATAAAAATAACAAATGGAACCTGCAAGTGGGAGGAAGTACTCACATATCACTTGGAAGCAAACATAATATCAGAGTAACGAAATACATACCTGTTTCCTCGGTAAAGGTCAAGGCCTAATACATCCTGCAGCACTTGCCTGCAGCTGCTCAGAGGCACAGATGGGAAGAAATGGGTCACCAGGTCTGGTAATGTTATCAGCAACTCGGAGTAGATGAAAGGTTTTGAGTTGATACAGGGAACCATTTTGCCTTCTACTAGTGCCTTCTGGACCTAAATGAAAGTAATACATGAAATATAATGTCTTCAAGCAAAAAGGCATGACGGGGGATAAATAACTGAATTAGTTTATGAATTTTAGTCTTGACATAATTCATCATTTGTATTTTTACATGAGGCATTTCAGCCGATATACAGTAAAACTTGGTTATAGCAACATCGGTTTCTGCGACACCTTGTCTATTGCGTCAAATATTCAATGGTACGAACTAATTCCTCATAAAGCAACTGTTTTTATACCTTGCTTAGTACGACATGCACAAATGCATCAACCTCGTATGTAACGTCATTTTCAATCCTGAATTTCTCAGATATCGTGGGAAAGTTTGACTTGTCTGCCCACCCTCACTTTCTCTACTTGCTGACGTGACTGTCCTGGAAGAATATGACCGCGGGCTGCAAGAGGAGCGTGGGTTTTATGCGAAAACAAGGGTGTGGGGTGGGACTGCGTGAATAGTGCAAGAGGACGCGGCAGGTAGTTAACTGCATTCCTTTCCTAGAATCTCGTCTAACAGGACCTCACATTGTCTACTTACCCTATAGTGTTCCTGCCTAAACCCAGAGAAGTGCAGTAGCGAAAACATGGCAATGAAAAGGAAAGTTTTAAGCATTGAAGAGAAAGTTAAAGTGATTCGTGAAATATTGTGTGTATTGTCAGTGAAAAGCGCTGTAATATGTCTTTGATATTACACATTTGGGCAATTCCACGTTAATGTTACGTTAGTCTGTACTTAACTACATATTTCACTAAAAAATGCAACATTTTAATTCGGTTTTTGGTAGATTTTTACGTGACTAACATAAGGCTACTGTGGAAGTGCCCATTTCGGTTACAACGACACTATTTTTAGGTCCCTTTGATGACGTTATAACCAAGTTCTACTGTATTTTCAAATTATAATGAAGCAATAAAAACCATCAAGAATGAAAACCTTACCCCTTGGATAAAATATGCCTTACAAGTACATGTATTGGTCATATGTGACCATCATCAGAGGCTTACATGTTAAAGAGGTGACTACTTTGTATACGTTAATTTCTAGCAGTAATATCTACATTTCTTCTTGTTCAATTATGCAATAAAAACTGCAATATTGCAAAATTGGAAAGGTATAAATTGCCAGGTAGTGATCAAATTCCGGCAGAACTTATTCAAGCAGGAGGTGAAATATTACATTCTAAAATCCATGAGCTAATTAAGTCTATTTGGAATAAGGAAAAATTGCCTGTTCAGTGGAAGGAGTCTATTATTGTACCAGTTCACAAGAAGGGTGATAAAACTGGCTAGTAATTATCGTGGGATATCACTATCAACTTCATACAAAATTTTATCCAATATTCTTCCCTCAAGATTAAGTCCATACATAGAGAAAATTATTTGGGATCACCAGTGTGGCTTTCAACATAACAGATCAACTACTGATCAGATCTTTTGCATTCGTCAGATACTGGAGAAAAAATGGGAGTACAATGAGACAGTACATCAGCTATTCATAGACTTCAAGAAAGCATATGATTCAGTTAGAAGGGAAGTATTGTACAATATTCTGACAGAGTTTGGGATACACATGAAACTAGTCAGGCTGTTATATTTTAGCGTCCTGTTGCACTGATTTAAGTCCATGATTTATTTAAACTGTCTTGCAGTGCATACACTCATCTATCTCCTTCTCTCACTCGCACTACATGTTTCGGCACAAAAATGCCATCTTCAGGTGCTTACTCAATCCACGCCAAACTAGTGCATTGCATGCCTTGTCCTCACATTAAAATAACTAAAATATATATATCTATTATATACACTGACAAATGTCAAACGTTAAAAATATTAAAACTGTACAGGATTCCTCATCGCTACGTCGCATCTTACTATGCTAGTCACGCCCATCCTCCTCTGTTGGAGCACTTCTTCACTATCGTGTGTGTATTGTGTTTCTGTTGTGTCTTGCTCCTGTGACTGCGTGTGTTATACTGTCATTGACAGTATAACACATGCAATGAACTAATTTGGCGTGGATTGAGTAAGCACCTGAAGATGGCATTTTTGTGCTGAAACATGTAGTGCGAGTGAGAGAAGGAGATAGATGAGTGTATGCACTGCAAGACGGTTTAAATAAATCATAGTCAGGCTGATTAAAATGTGTTTAAATGAAATGTATGGTAAAGTCTGTATAGGTAATCATTTGTCTGATAATTTCCCCATTGCTTTAGGATGTCATTAGGAAGGTCCAAGAAAACCAGATGGGACTGAAATTAAATAGGACACATCAGTTGTTGCTCTATGCTGATGATGTGAATTTTCTGGGTGATAATACAGATACCATAAAGAGAAACACACAAACTTTCACTGATGCCAGTAAGGAGGTTGGTCTAGAAGTAAACACAGAGAAATTTAAGTATATGTTGCTATCTCATCAGCCAAAACTTGTACTCTTCACCAAGTATAATCACAATGGAGTCAAGGAGGATGAGATGGACAGGGCATGTAGCAAGAATGGGGGAAAGGAGAAATGCATATAGGGTATTGGTATGAGAGCCCGAAGGAAGGAGATCACTGGGAAGACCAAGACATAGGTGGGTGAACAATATCAAAATGGATCTTAGACAGGATGCAATGGTATGGATTGAACTAATCTGGTTCATGATAGGGACCAGTGGAGGGCTCTTGTGAACACAGTAATGAACCTTCGGGTTCCATAAAATGCTGGGGAGTTCTTGAGTAGCTGCACAACTGGCAGCTTCTCAAGAAGGGTTCAGCTCCATGAGTGAGTGAATATTTACATTTAAATTCCTTTACAACTGAGAGCTTATGTACAAAATGCCAACAGACTGCAAAATTTGTGAACATTCTGGCTTCTGGTGGTATTGCTTTTTATATGCAAATTTCACGCAGAACATGACTGATATATATATTTCTTCTTCATTGTCTGCAAAGTAACACGGTGTAATTATTTATTCTTCTTTAACTTATGATAGGGGGAACATTATCAATTTTTTTATTATAAAGTTCACACCTGCCCATTCGTTGCTACAGTGTGGGGTGTGCTGTGTGCTAGGGATGCGATCAGTGTATGCGATGGTACTAGCATGAATACTACATCAAATAGAACATTTTGGTTTGTGCCTTCTGCTTATCTATGAGTATATTTACCTCTTTATATACAAGGAGTTCTTCTCCAAGTATAATTAGAATGATCAAGTCAAGGTTGATTAGATGGGCAGGGCATGTAGATGAGGGAGAAGAGGAATGCATTGTTGTGTTTGTTGTTCTGTATGTTATTTTATACATTTGTGTTTTAAATACTTAAAAACTGTATGTTGCTGCTTGTGTAAAGATGGTCAACTGTTGCTGTTGTATAATAATTAAACCATGTTATCTTTGCAATAAAGAAATACCAATCACGTCCTGAAAGAATTCTATGTAGTTAAAGGAACTCCCAACATGAAGACAGAATGTCTACAAATTTTTCAGCTCACTGGGAATTTCAACATAAGCAAAGGACTCTCTATGCTCTCAACTGCAAAGGGATTTAAATATAAATATTACTGCTAGAAATTAACGTACACTTAATGTGCGCTAAGCAATCTCCTCTATAACATGTAAGCCTCTGATGTCCCTGTATGGCTGAAATGCGTAAGGCATATTTCATTCAATGAGTAAAGTTTTTAGGTACTGCATGTTATATTTGATGATTTTTATCATTTCATCATAATTTGTATTTTTAAATGGAATTAATTTTAATTTTTCTAAAATCCAACTAATCATTGGGCATGGGTATGACAATTTGAAATAGAATGAAATAAACTGTAGAGGCAAAGTTTTGAAGATGAAACTATTATGAAAATAAACCCTCTCTTGGTCTGCTTGTATTAGTTTCATTGGTACAGATGTAATCAAATTATGTGGTAAAACAGTACAACAGGAAATCATACGCTCAGTCAAACCTATAAAAATAACAGCAGAGGCATTGAAAAGTAGTACAAGTAAAGGAGAAGAACAGATAGATAAGTAGGGAGCTAGTCACCTCCATGCAAAAAAAAAAAAAAAAAAAAAGTTCACTGAAATATGAAGCCTATGTTAATGGTTTTTTTAATGTTCAAGAGTTGTGCATTATGAATTTGTTCTACAAAGACAAACTGTAAACCAATATTATTACACTGACATTTTACAGCATCTGCAGGAAAACATGCGGAAAAATCGACCTGAAGTGAAATTCACGGTTTCTCCATTATGATAACACACCTGTTTACTCTACTTTGTCTGTGCATAAACAATATGAGTGTCATTTCACAGTCATCCTACTCGGCAAATTTAGTGCCATGTGACTTCTTTCTTTCCCCAAAACTAAAATAATATTAAAGGGAAGGAGATTTAAAGATGCCACCATGAATCAAGCATAATCACAGGATACACTTGCTGAGTTTCAAACTGGCTTCTGGAACTGCTCTGGACAGCAGTGCCGTTCACTGTTACTATGAATGGGACAACACAAGTCTGAGGGTACATGCTGCTGTTATGGAGAAATAAATTTAGTCAGGAAACTATCTTACTGAACCCCTACATCTGATCAGCTGTATTTTTCTTACGTTCACGTTCCTCCAACATTATTATTATTACCCATACTAAAAAGGTTTCCAACAGTTTTGTACCTAGGGGGCTTGTATATTTGTGACTCAGTTTTTAACATCCGATGCTAATTAAATACAAAATACAGGTTTCAAAAATCCTTTAAATATGCGTTTTCATGAAAATAATACAGGGACCATTCCTGGCAGATCTACCTACCAGCAGATTTCATACTACCTGAAACTAGCAGCTGCAGTGCTTTATCGGCGTACTATTACCATAATCTCAGAAGGCATTATCATGATTTTATTGTATACAAACACAGACATATAAGAGTCCTTAAAAACATCAAAATACCTACAAAGGTAACATTTTCACACTCTCAAGCAAGTAAAAAGTTCATGTGAAAATGTTACATTACTGATTACAGTTACTTCCGATACTACCAAAATTCAAAACAAATTCTACATAATTTTTCAAAGTAGCAATTAATTGCATCACTGGCTATATTCAAATCATTTTAACTCCTTTAAAATCAGGGCCTGAAACAGAATTACCTGGGAAAGGTCAAACCAAAGAGTCTTGGGAGTAGCACTAGTGCCTTTCACTGTGGCCATAAATCAGCATTATTAAAACAAAAGGTTGTAAACATAATTTACAATCCAAAATCAAGGGCATTATTTATAGAAATAACATGCATGTCTCAACAGGAAGCATCTATTGTGTCTTTTAAGGGAACATGATGCTGTCCCATGATAATGTCGATCAGGAAGAGTGCAGTTTTCTGGGCTGCAATGCTGTGTAGTTCAGACAGCCAAATGTTTCAGAGCAACATACTGCTTTCCAAAGCCTACCACCCACTTCTGCTGGTATCTTATGTCCCTTATTCTTTGACCCTGATGACAGAGGTGATATGTTCCTCAAAAAAGTATTGCTCTCTCCAAACTACATGGCATTACAACCCCAACTCTTCATAGTTGACCGCCATGGGAACCTAAACTCTGACAATGTCAATCATTATTTCATTATGCACTTCACAATACTACTTTCATTTCTAATATCAAGGGAAAAAATCTACATCTCATCTGTGATAGTATGGCCAGATTTCAAGAGGCACAATGCCATTAGGGCTACAGAGTTAAATAAAGCGATAAATACATTATGCAAGCTGCAGAGCAGAGGACTGGGAGATGAATCTGATCATGAATTTGTAAAGCTTTGAATTCTAAACTCACTTTATTCCATACAATATAAGATGACGGACTCTGCATCAGCCATGGGAAGCGAAGAGCACCCAAATAAAATGATGACAAAGGTTACACAAGTATGACTCCAACTTCAGCAAAGAAACCTACCCACCTGATATGGTATGTGAGACCCTGAAGTGGCTGTCTCCCCAATCTGTATGAGTTTCCGACCGCACGGAGACGCATGGTCACTGTTGTTAGCTGGAGTAGTACTACTACCAGTCCTTCCGTTACCCATACTAGGCCTGTGAGGTGACTGAGGTGGAGAGGAGAGGTCTATGACATCAGCACCCGAACTGTAGGCCCCACTGCCAGATGAGTACCGGGATGTTCCGTTGACTGGGATGAGAGGAGGAGGGAACTTGCTGGAATTATTGTTGCTACTGTTGGTGTTGCTGCTACTGCTACTGTTCGGAGGTGTGTGTCTTTGCAGTGCTTGAGGTGAACCAACCACAGCCGGTGTGTAATGTGGAGAATGTTGCGAGTGGAGGAGGGAGCTTGTATGAGGAGGGGGAAGCATCTGGTGGTGGGAAGGATCAGTGAGACCCATCAGATGCAAGGAACTCTGAGACACATTTGGCATATTGCTCAGTCCAGTTGAAGAGGTGTATGTACATGATGACCTGAAATGAAAAAACAAGACCCACATAAGTGCTAAAAGCATATATTTCCTCCCCAAAATGCATTATGCATGTTCCTTTTCTTTAGTTTGTATTTTCTTAGGAAGCTAAAAGGCAAAGATAAATGCCATAAATATGACTGGTAAGAAGGAACAACATGCAATTATCTCAGTACCCATCCTCACTGAAGTAAATATAACCACAACTAACATACACATATTAAAAAATAAAAATGAATCAATTTAAAAACTAAATTTTCCTAGAATGTGTGTGTTTGCTGGTTCACGGATTATTCATTATGCCACATTTACTACACAGTTTGTAGAATGAAAAATTGAATGAAAGGATGACATGTAGGGTTAAAACATATCAGGGGGAACCACTGCCTATTTAAAAACACAATTCAAGGATTCATTAGGACTGGGAGCAATCATGAAAACCTCAGAGATGGTCAGCACCCTATTGAATATTTGAAAGTTCCAAAATACAAGTCAGCTGCACTGAGGCATACATCAATTTGCTTGCTTGGTGTGTGTGTGTGTGTGTGTGTACTGTACACACAAATATGCTATCTTGTTCAGAGATACCCTGTGCACAGTATCAATTCAAAGCCTTGCTGCAGTGCTGACTTTTTCGCTTTTGATATCTTCTGTTCCTACTTGTTCAATACAACACTTAAATCAGCATTCTTCGCTCAATTTCCAACATATATGGTTCACATGTTTCAATTATAACAAAATATCACAGCAGACTTTAACCATTTCTACCATACTGTTACCATCAACATAAAAACGTTTGGAGCTAAGGCAATGTACATTACACCACAGAATTACAAAGCAAAACTTACCTCTTTCATCAGACAATACACCTTTATAGATTAGTGATTTCATGTCAGTGCATTCAATATCGTAGAAGGAAACCACAAGAAGATTGCAAAACAAAGAAATGACTGACGACAAAAACATTTTTTCTGAATTCTGACTTAACTTCTACAACTACAGTCAATATCAGTACACAGACTGTAAAATGTGAAACGGTAAGGAGGGGAATGGGGAATGCCAGGGCCAACAGTTTGAAAGCCACCGTTTTCATCTATCACTCCATCATCAGCCATAAGTAATGGAATTTGCCCACTGGGTGTTCTCAGCTAGCATACCTACTCCAACAGCATAATGGGTTAACAGAGTTTGGTACGATAAAACTTCTGTGTATAGTAACTTGTGAGTTTGTCAAACTCAATTTGTGGTATTCTGTTTCAGATGCTGATATGTACACCTTGCAGATGTTTTCAAGATCATCATTAACGAGTTCTGCACAATAATATATGGTTTGTTAATGTGTGTGATATACACTGAACAAAGGCCAGAGCTGCTGTGTCGTCAGATATTTCTGCAATACAATGGTCACCACATTATGTACTGGTAAATGAAAAGTAACCAGAAAAGAAATGTCAAGCTAGGGCCTGTATGGACTAATTTATGTAACAAAAATGGGACTTTTATATGAAGATGATCAGTAAGTTCTGAAGTTTATGCAGTATATAAATCAGAAAATCAAAACAGAAAGAGACAACAAACTCCACTCCATATATAGGCATGTAAATTAAACATAATTACATTAAACATAATTACAGTTCATTCAGGAAAAGAATCCCTTATAGCACTTTCTAAAATACATTCTTTACCACATCTGAAGAATTAATAATATACACTTATAAATGAATTGTGGTCCAGATTGTCTTTTGCATTATTTTACTGGGAAATTAACATAGAATATGGACCTCTGTGGGTTTACTAGCAAATAAAACTGCTAGCATTATGATTCTGTGGACAGTACCTAATTAATCAATCGTGGATCATGGCAGATAACTTAAAAATTGTCTTGTATTGATAAAAAATGATCTGCACAATTTTATAAATTAACTTATGAAACTACAACATGCCTCTGCATATCAAAGCATTATTCTGTTTCCCACAAGACATTTTGCAGCATATCTTAAACTCTTCCAACAACGTGTATCATTCTTTTCTCTAAGAAGAAAACAAAAGGGGTGTAGTGATGCATGCACAGCCAAAAATGTAACACATTAAATCTCAGCAGGTTACCAATTCTATTTTCCTTAAGTTCCTTTTCATTATAGTGGCTCAATTTTCAATGTTTCATTGTTGACTGTTTCATAATAAACATCTCAGATCACTCGGATCATCTGTAATAACCCTGTACATAAAAGCAAATCTAATCATTAATAATTACCTCCCCCCCTTACCCACTCTCCTATCCAATTGGTACCGGGGGCTCTTTCCCCAAGGATAAAGTGGTGGGGATGTGAAGCTGACCACTAACTTCCAGCTAGTGCTGAGGACAAGAAAATGTGGATCTATACGACCACTCCCCAATTTGCCTTCAAGGCCTAGTGCTTAATTCATTAAGCACAGGAACAACTTTACTCTAATGGTTTAATCCCCTACAACTGCAAACCCTTGCAAAGCTAATCATTTCTAGAAAACGAAAGTACAAATCAGGAGTCAACACAACATACTTCTGTATTTCTTTTGGTTGTGCTGATATAATGCAGGCTACCCGAGTCATATACATGGGTTCCCCATTATAATACTGCACACAGTTTCAAGGCAATATACATCACTACATATGTCACAAGAGTAACAAAATTATGGGTGCCAACACAATTCTGAGTTAAAACAAGTTCCTCATTATAGTTAGGATGTAGTATAAGTACAAACTGGCCTCATTAGCAACTGAGTGGCAAGAAACAGCATCACCACAAATGCAAACCCCTGCCCATGGCTGGTAGTCCGCAAGCAAACTATACCGGCCAACTGAGCGACTGCCGCTTTTCGGCAAAGTTAGTGCCAACTTTAGCGAATAGAGGGTGTCACGTGGTCAGCACAACAGATCCCCACGGCCATTAATCTCGGTTTTCTGATGTGAACATTCATTCCATAAATGAAATGTTAACACTTAAGAAACAACAAACAAACAAACTCTGTGCTTCTAGTCTGCAAGCAAACTATTCCAACTGAGCGACTGCTGCTTGCCGGCGAAGTTAGTGCCAACTTTAGCAGATAGAGGGCATCACATGGTCAGCGCAAGAAATTTCCACAGCCATTAATTTTGGTTTTCTAGACTGGAGTTGCTATTTCCTCCATGATCCTCACGAGGCTGAGTGAACCCCATTCCAGACCCCCTATTTCTCAGAAAATCTGGAAGTGGTGGAAATCAAACCTGGACCTCTGGATCTGTAGCCAGGAACTCTGACCACTAGACCACAGAGGCTAACACTTAAAGTTAATGAAATTATTCTGTAGCCCTGAAGTTTCCTTATATTATATTTCAACTTCACAATTGGTAATTCAGATGCAATGCCAATCTCCCATGACAGGAAAGTTGCCATGATATAAGATAATTAAAGTAACTTGTTTAAAAGCATGGGCACTATGAACTGAAGGCAAACAACACTTATACCCTCAGAAATATAGAATGCATAACTGTATCACATGTAGCCCGTTCAAGTGGTCCCTATGAAGCATCAGGGCAGTCAACAGTAAAACAATCGTTAGTAAGACTTGTCACAATATATAAACAGAACAAGGTGATTGCAAATACACATTGCCCTATTAACAAAATAAATAACCAATTTCATTATTTCCTATAGTGCACAAACATATTCAATAACTTTATGCAACTGGAATACAAATACTGGTAAGACTGTATGAGAAGTAACAATAAAAAAAAAAACAGTGATCAATGGGAATAACTTCATTATTTTAGTCTAGTTTACAAGTTTCTTGTAATTTTTTCCTTGACTAATGACCCTGTCATCACATCAATATTTCAGTACTTAATTCTGAAAGAAACACCTAGGTAAATAAATGGCAGTTTTGGTGGCTATCACATAATTTCTTTTATGCATAATAGAACAGAATAAAATCTTTACACTATACACACAATAACTAACAGAGTGGTCCAATGCCATAGCAGTAGAAGAACCCATTAGTGATACGAGAAAATATATCTCACGTGCCATATCACATTATGAGGAATCCTTCCTGGCCAATGAGATCAATAATTTTGGATCAATCTACCCCTCATTAGCCAATACCGTGGGCGATATCAGTTGTACTTTTTACAATATTAAATAAATCCATTACCAAATTTGTATTTGCAGCAGTAATTCTGAAGACTCAAATATGTCTAAATGTAAACAAGTTACCCGGGTTATAATCCTCAGGTTTTCAGAGCTGAAGGTTAATGTACGACTTCAGCTTTTGGAACTATGTTGGGATGAATGCTGATCTTCCAGCATTTAGACAGACTTTAAAAATTCCAGCTTCAGGGATAATGATTTGGGGGGTGGGGGGTTATAGGCTCTTGGACAGTTCTCGCGTTAGGCAATGTGTCAGAGGTTGAAGTCATGACTGAGTGGCCAGAGAAACGGGATGCGAACCAACGGGAGTGTCCATAAGGAGAGTGAAAAGTGGTGATGGAAAATGTTTCATTTGAGGAACTCCATGCACTCCAACATAAAGTTCTTCAGAACTGGATGTCCATGTAAACAGACCCCTGGGGAATGTCTTTACAGGAAAATGCACCCACACAGAAATACCTCCAGGCAACTTCACATCATCCACTGGCTCACAAGAGATCCATCTTTACCACCTTAACAGAGTCATAACGATCTGCAACAAGCCCTACCACGGCAACAAAATGCAACATGTCACGGCGCTCTCCGAGAAAACGGCTAATCCCTATAAGATATCAATAGGTAATCGAAGGTCACAGCCACCAACAAAAACAAGAGAGATCACATGGTATATGTACTTTACACCAATGACAGCATCTCCAGGATACTGAAAAAAAAATGCATTCATTCACAGTCCAGAAGCCAGAAAAAAGACAACCCCCAACCCAAAATTCCAGAGTTCACAAGATCCTCTGCTCATGTGGCAAGGTTTATATTGGCCAAATGGGTTGCCACATATCCACTAGAATTCTTGAGCACATCAGAGACACTGTAATGGAGAATGAGCAATCAGCACAAGCTGAACATTTTACCAGAGACAAAACAAAACATGACTTCAATAGAAGTCAGAGCTAATGTCTGGACCCACCATCCCATCACTGGAAAGCCAATGAAATAACAAAACACCCCCATAATTCACCTCCCATTCCCTGGACCCACCACTTAACTACCTTCATCCAGCAATCACTGGACCCCTTTCCTGTTCACAAGGTAAAAGAAAAGAGAGAAATAAAAATCTATCAACCACCCTGTGTCTCCAACACGGGGTCACTAAAGCATTTTTTTTCCTCTACCTCATCCATATGATTTCCAGAAGTTTTTCCATCACTTTTTTCATTAGCCAAGTGCATGGTGAAACATTTTTAATCATCTCTTTTCTAATCACATGGATACCCCTTTCTGGTTAGCATCCCACTCCTCTGGTCACCAATCACAGCTACACCTCTGACACACTGCCTACTGCAAGAGCTATAAAAGGACTACCAAAACCCCTCCCACAAGACACATTCATTTTTCACTCTTATCTAACTTCATACTAACCCTTCTATGGTTTACTCCAGGAAGGTATTTATTTCTCATAATCCCTACAAAACGTTCCCACAGAACATATTACCATTAGTGTACTACAAACTGACAATTTTTCTTGAAAAATTAAAAATAATGAGATAATTACAGAAAACTAGTGCTGTTTTTTTCCAAATAAATGTGTCACATAAGTTGAAGTTCATATGTGAATGCCACCACCATGAATGTCACTTGATTTTACACTTTCTTTTATTATTTTTTTCTTTGAAGAGAAAAATGTATCAGTACCACATGCTACCATATACTATCAAAAAATGTGTGCCTAATTACTGTTTACGCGAATGAGCAAAACTAGTTGGTCACAAGCACTTTAAATGCCAGTCACTGTGTGAAGTGAAACGCCTACAGAGCTAAACAATTTATTGGACCACCCTGCTCTTTATCAAGTATTTTAAAAACAGCTTTCCAGTGAATCACTTACCACTCATCCTTTCCATATGTAGGATAACTAAAAGAGATAGTGCATGTGTAAAATAGGATGTCATAGGGTGGGCATGTAACAAAGACACTCATGACAACAGAGTCTATGACTACAAATGTGGCTAATGCTAGATACTAGGAACAAAACTGTCATGACTGTTCCTCAGTACATGTACAAAAAAAAAAATCTAGAGGATATCCAGTGCACTGCCGAAATCAAAATGGTGTAACTTTCTTTATCATGCAATTCTTGACAAATCTGAAAGCTTAAAAAAAAAAAAACTCTACTTACCAGAGTTAATGATACACGTCTGAAATGCTTTACACCTCTTATCAAAGCCTTACAGAACACACACATACTACTGTAAAAGTTTGTGTTCATGCACAAAATTTGTTTGTGGAAACTGATATACAAAATTTTATTCTGAATAAAAGTATCAACTTTGAACATATTGTGGCATATTTGCCCAAAGCAAGAATTGTGGAGACACAACCGCTGGCCCTTATTAGGCAGTGGCCCGTAAACAACAGGGGAATGGCATTTTCTGAGCAGTCCGTGTCAATGGCTGCACATGCAACAATGGAATACATCATGCCATTGCTAAGCAACAACTGCACTGCAACATGTATGCAGTACAGGCTGAGATGTTATAAGCAGGATTAGTTAGATGCTGCAGTTCAGTCACTGTGAGCTGTTGCTATTAGAAGCTGGCAGCTGAGGCTGGGGAGCATTTACAAACCCAGAGGAAGGGGAAGACCCACCGCTAGAAGTCACTACCAAGCAACAGTAGTGAAGATTTGAGTGTGAACACTTAAGTGTGTGTGTGCATGTGTGTGTAACAGTAAACTGTAAAGTGTTGTCACTCTCTATATATAAAAGAGTACAATAAACTGAGTCATCAATCCAAACCCCATCTATATTCACACTCCTATCATGGCAACAACTGGTGTCAGAAGTGGAAACAGACTGATCGAACTATTGCATTGCAGACTGCAGTAGATAACCGTATTGCCACACTATGGAGATGGAACAAACGATGGCATGCCTGGTGGCAAAAATAAGAACCAACTAAGCCAAGAAGGGTGCCAATCAAAAGGAAATGAAAACCAACCGAGAAAGGATGGAAGCCAAGGCAGTCGCCAATAAACAAGAAGGTTGAGATCCTTCTAGAAAAAATGTGGACCAGTCAAGAAGAGATGGCCATACTGGAGGCCTCTCTAGAAGAGATGGATGCAAATCCAGGAGAACTCAAATCCATTTTGAAGATACAGGAAGAGGCAGTGATGATCGGAGCAACTGAGGACTTAATGATGGAAAGGGCTGTTGTTCCTGCATGGCGTAGGGGCTGCAGTCATAAAGGACCGATGATTGAGACGACAGAAGGGACCAGAATGCAACAATGGAAAAAGGGCTGAGGATCAAGTTGGCAACTACGTCTGCAGAAGGAGAGATCTAGTAGGATCTTCAGGAAGACCGTAGAGCTGGATATTGAAAAGCCAATAGTTGGATCTACATTTGGGCTATGGGAAGTGAACAGCTGGACACTGCAGAGGGGTCAGCCCCTTCGAAACAAAAGAAGCAACATCAAAACCACAGCCCCTGGATGGTGGCACACCCAGATTGCCTGGCACCTTATCAGGGAACTGCTTGGGATGAAAGGCTCTGATGAGGGTACAGAGGTAGCAGCTGGGGAGTAAACATCATGAGAACCGAATGTGGAAGGAATGTGAGGCCAATAAAATGTCACAGGTATGTCCCCTCAGAAAAGAAGAAATAACAGTAAGTTACTCAAGACAAGCAGCCTTAAGGAGGGAGCAATGTGGCATATTTGCTCAAAGCAAGAACTGTGGAATCACAACAGCCAACTGTTACTGGGCAGCGGCCTGTATACAACAGATGAATAGTATTTTCTGCACAGTCCATGCCCATGGCTGCAACGCAACAATGGAATACATCATGCCACTGCTTAGCAACAACTGTACCACAACCGAGGAAGAGCGTTTTCTACATGGTCCATCCTGAGATTTTGTAAGCAGGGCCACTTAGCTGCTGCAGAGAGTCAGAGGACTGCTGCGGTTCAGTCACTGTGAGCTGTTGCTGTTAGAAGCTGGTAGCTGGGGCTGGGGACCATTCAAAAACCCAGAGTAAGGGAAATGTCTACAATTGGAAGCTTCTACCAAGCACTGGCAGCAAAGGCATGACTGTGGACACTAAGTATCGTGTAACAGTGAACTGTCAAGTGTAGTCACATGCTGTATGTAAAAGAGAACAATATACTTTGTCATTAATTCAAAACCCATCTACAGTCACACTATCACGTGACAATATTTAAAATAAAATTCTATTACGTAACAGTGCATTCAGTTCTAAGCATGACACTTTGCAAGAACGTGTAGCAGTTCTACATATTTCTTCTGTAACAGCACCACTGCTGTGCACTAGATTGGGGAATAATTAGAGTTTATCAGTAACATGCAACAGGCAAAGACAGTGGGACATAGTCACAACCTTGCTCACAGGAAATGACTTATTCCCAATCTTGCTGTTTCACAGGAAGACTCCCCAATGCTTTTTCCTGGAATTTTGATTGTAAGAGAAATTTTGGCTAACTCTGAGAATAAGATATGTAACAGCTTCTGCACATAGTAAATTTAAAAGGGGTGTGGTGGAGACCCACGCTAAGCACAATATCCATCACCCAGCTGTCAAAAGCAACGTTAGAATTTTAAGGACCAAATTCCCATACTGCAGTTAGCTGACTGGAGATTATGAAACTGTAGTAAACTCCCAAATTTCAAATATACCCAATCAGTAGAATTTATGAGTGTGCCTTAGCAGGGGAACTGAAGGACAGAGGACCTCAGGGTTTTGAGAGACAACAGTCTCGGAGTTCAGTGGTCTACTAGCTCTTAAAAGGTTTTAGACGCAAACTTGCACCCTTGCGGTTCATATTTCGAAAGTCTAAATTAACACAAGTTCAGGTGGTCAAGGTAAACTATCATACATGACAGATAACGTAACCATGCTAAGGGGAGTGAAGTGTTTATAGCAAAGTGTATTACATGTGTGTTCGGACCAAGCCTATAAATCATATAAATAAATATTACTAGTATTTAAGTGTTAAGCGTGTAGCACCGAGTTCATCACTTCCTCCACCTAAGCTGAGGCCCTGCCAAGTGCCCTGAGGAAGAATCTCAACCACCATATCTAGTCCAACATAAACATTACCTCTTTCCTAACTTAAATCTTAATTATTGTAAGTAATCACAACATGAGCTTACTGGTGCCCAACTGAAGAAAGTAAGTTACATATGAGAAGCAAAGACAGAAAAGAAAATATTAGAAGTTCAGTTCTTCCTTCATAGACAACAAACTGTATCCAGCAAAGAGAACAATCAGTTAATGATGTTTAAGAAAATGACTGCTGTTTATTCAACAAATCACTATGCTTTAAAAAGTTATGTAAAGATACTGTTCAACCACCTATCCTGTGTTTTATCTTATGATGTAGCCAGACCTGCCCCACAAAGGTCAGTTACATAGAGAGTTGAGATTATCATGGCAGTAAAAATCAACACCCTCTGATGACACGTGTGTATGTCCATCCAAAATATTAGTACCTCTTTGCCAGACTACACACAGTGTTATAACAGTAAGATGGACAATATGGGACAGAGTCAGTCTGTGACATATAGTAATCATTAGAGTTCTAAAATTCGGGCATCTCTCGATTTAGAAAGGCAATTCATTCCATGAAAACTGTTCATAAGATGAAAATTCTAAATCAAAAATTAATTTTCCTTACTATATACACAAAAGTCACCAACTTGTTCAAGAGTCCCAGAAAAATCCCAACATTTTTAACATGTTGTTTTGCTAGTAAATAAGCATTAAATTAAAGACAATGTTATTTGTTTATATTTACTGTTGCAAATAAAACCATATTATTTTATTCACATTTATTTCCTCATAGCTGTTTAAATGCAACAATGCAGCTGAGTTATTGTATGAACACAGCCTCTTAGTGGACAGAAAACAAACATTATGTCATTTCCTTGACTGCTACTTTCTATATGAAGTCAGAAAGCACTGCTGAAGCAGACAAATTCATGGCTATTCATGCCTTTGGACCACAGTCTTCCTTCAATCCTTTTTAATATTTCCTTCTGTGAAGCCAAACTACAGGCTAGAAGCTGACATTAATGGCCATGGGGGTTTGTTGCACTGACTACGCAACACCCTCTATCCACAAAAGTTGGCACTAAATTTCGCCGACAAGCAGTGGTCGCTCGGTCACTATAGTTCACTTGTGGAGTTTGTTTTGTTTGAAGCCAAACTAACTGCTGTCTTTACTTTCTGTGGCTTATCAACACCTCTTACAACCATTTTAACTTGTATGGGAGCCATGATGGGCACAAATAACAGAGATATTGATGGATAAAATGTAAGCATCAAGAGCACAGCTGATTCAGTATGATCACGAGCTGCAAGCACAGACTGGGAAGGTGGGAGATTCATGTAGGTGGGGATATCCAATTCTCCCTACATTCCCACATGTTATTGTGTTATGTATTTTTCTGCCTTTGCGAAAAGAACTTACGAACATAAGCTGTCTGCTGTAACGAAAAAGAAGTTCATTGAGTGAAAAATAGATAAAAATTAACATGCTTTGTTGAAATGTGCTCATAAACCACGGATACCAGTATACTACTGTTAATTAAATGCTGACCCGTATGTTACTGGCTCCCAACCAGTAGACTGCACTATCCCTCCACATTTGCAAGCAGACCAAACTTTTAAACTATTGTTCTGTCATTTAATTTATATACCAAACTTTTAACTACTGTTTTGTCATGAAATTTCCCTTTTAATTTATAATACACTACCAAATGCTTCATAATGACCACAAACATCAAAGTAACCTAACCAGAGACGTGGTTTCGTGAGTGAACCAAAAGCATGTGTTTAAGATGAAACATATGAAAATAAACATGGATTAAGTTACAAAATAGATATAAAGCCCTTCACTTCCACTTCCAAGTCCACAAAAAGGCAAGCAAAGGTTCTGTAACCTGGGAAAATCTTCAGTTCTTTTGGCATGACAGTAAAATGGATTTACACACGTAACCAACTTCAGATCTAGGGTCATAAATAAGATCTATGACACAATTTAGACTGTGCTGCAGAGCTGTACACAATGCTCCCACATTCTAGCGTTGACTGTGTTAGGGCACAGTAATGTTGGAGCATCACATGGCAGACAGAACTTTTCAATGTTCAGTGACCATTTGCATTTACTGCACAGCCACCTCAAATGAGGTCTTCCCAAGAGATAGTGCTGTCAAGAAGGCAGCCTAGAAACTTGACAGCTGGAGATGTGGTGTTAAAGGAAATCATGAAGGGGACACACAAAAACCCAGCAATCAAATGAACTGTACACACAGGGTCCTTGCTGTGGAGAAGGAAAATCCATTTTGCAGAACCAATCAACAGCTGCCATTTTACAGTAACCAAGTTCTGGGAACTACAACAAGTAGCAACATCATCAGTATACAATGATATTGAGACAGATGGACAAACTGCATTAACCATTCCACCAATGGTGACTATAAATAGAACTACACATCTAACATTCTTGTGGCACTTCACTGCCTTGAAGATGACACACAGAATAGCCAAGACAAGCACAGAAATAATAATCTGGGGGGGGGGGGGGGGGACTTCTCAATAATTGAAATAATCTGGGGGGGGGGGGAGGGGGAATTCTCCTAAACTTATACATGAGGTCTGATCAAAATGTATTGACAGTGAATCTCTGAAACTTAAATGCACTGTAACTACCGGAATGGAAAGCTTGTTCTCTTCAGAACTGGTTCCTTCAGCATGTAACACACTTGTTCAACCATTCCTAAATAGTGCTCGACAAACCTCTCCAATTCAGTTTATAGAATCACCAACAGCTGCTCCACCACACTGAATTCAATCACTTTCATGTCACAAAATCTAGCGCCTTTCAATGTTCTTTAAGTATATGGAATAGAAAGAGTCATGCATTTGTTAAAGTCTCATGGTTGTGGAGCATACTCATCACATCACCCAACATCCTCAAAACTGAAGCCAATCAGTCTTACTTTTGTCTTGCTGCAAAGATGGCATGCCTTTATTAGTAGAAGAGAGGATGGGATTCCCGAGACCTACGTTTTATCACCTGTTAAAGACATCTTATACCTGACTATTCACAGAACATGGGACATGAATTTAAATTTCTGAATTCTGCAAAGTCATTTGTTTCTGCATGCATATCTGTTAAGATTGCTATGTTTTAATATTTCTCTAATATATACTGCATTACAATAAAGAGTATTTTTAAGATTTATGAAGAGTGGCACACACGAATCCAAAACTGTGCAGTTTACAATTTTAAAATTCAAGGAATGTTCTGTCTACAGATATTATGACAATTTTTAAGAAATTAATTCATTCCATAACAGAAAATCCATCTCATCTCTACACTCAACAAATCAGCAACATACTTTCTTCCAAGACACACGTCTTAATGTTACTGCAGACTGTTTTTACTGTGAAAATCATTCATGCTCTCATTTCTGTTGGATGGTGTAATGTAAACTGGAGGTCATCAACTAATATCTGATCCACTGTTTTGAATTCTTATCCAGTAATACCACAAAACACAGCAACTGACTGAGAGACCCTACACTTCATACGAAAATATCATGAATGCATTTTCGAGCAATACATACTAAAACAAGGTAAACAATGACATCAAATCAGTTTTTACAATTGTAGCATTATCTTGAATCTTGAATGAGTCAGCCATCAAGTTTTTCTCAATACTCTTTATGGACAAGTCCCTCCCTCAATTAAGCCATGAATTATGCAATGTTCAGGATAGTAAATAGAAGAATTTTCTTGTTCATGTCTCTGTCTTCATTCAATTAAGCATAACTACTATCTTCGGCATGTATCAATCTCAAATTCACAAGTTCGGGTTCAACAGGTGCAGTACCTTACATATAAAGAAGATGAATATTGTGTGCACCAAAACAAAACTGAAGGATTTTTCAGTAATATTATATAATTACAACATTAAGAGCCTGTTCAGTTAAAGCACAGTTTGCTGCTGTTCTGTATTAAACACTCCTGCTGCTTAAAGCCCCACTACCAAAGGGCAGTGTTCTGTTGTGCATTTTTTGTGGGCAAAAGGATTCAATGCAAAGGATATTCACAAAGAAACGTTTTCTATTTACAGCAGGAAGTGATTGTTGTGTAAAGCAGTTCACAAGTGGGTCAAGAAACATGGCAATTGTCTCACTGATGATGAAGAGGTTGAAACACACATGCAGAAGTGGCTGAGACAACAGTCAAAAGACTTCTATGCTGCGGGTTTTAACACACTGGTAAAAGCGATGGGACAAGCTTATCAATGTTGGTGGAGGACATGTCAAGAAACAGATGAATTTTAAAGGTTCAAATATCATGTTTTACATTTCATATCCATTTGTAACCTATTTACTGACTCCCTCACAAAGATTATGCCACACCAATGACATAATGCATACTTTTCTATATATGGGATAGTGAACGAATTATATGCAAGCACATACACATATTCAAATGATTCTTATAGTATGAACTCAAGTAAATATAATTCAGTAGTCACAATAATAGAACTGAAGACAAAAATGTGTATTATGTAATCCTGAAAACACTTACCCTACTGTAGGAGGTGCCCCTGTAACCCTGACTAGTGGAGGGGGTTGTGCTACTGCCATGTGGCTATGTTGTGATGGTGCTAAGGGCATAGGCAAGGACACCTGGAACAAAATACAAAACTCTCTAAAAAATGTCGCAATATACCATTCCACCCCCTCTCTTAAATACATGCACTGTATCTCGCAGGAGGGTGTGAGGAGAAGAAAGGCAAATTTATATATGAAAAAATATTTATTATACAGAAGTGATCTCACAATTCAGTAACGCAAAACTCAAAGTCTTTTTTGTCACCTACTAAATCTCAATGTGAGCACCATAAGTTTCTGGACACGTGTCAAAATGTGAACACATGTTCACAAGCATAATTTCAGTTACTGCTGCAAATGTCAATTATGTGATGCCACAGATGTCAAGGATGTGCAGTTTTCTCCTAAGTGACAATAGAGGAATGGGTCCAATAGTGTTGGGTACAATGATCTTGGGACCATGCCAGAAAACCGCCTCCTCCAATCCACTTGTTCAGAAAGTGGAAACATTTCCAAAGCGTGGGGCCGCTCATCCTGCTGGAGCCGTGAATCACAAAGATTGCAACACTGTATTGCTCTAACATGTTCAGGTATGAATGGCTTGTTGTGGTTGCTTCCTGAAAGAAAAAAGCTCCATGCGACACCACGTTATCATTTGGTGTGTCTCTCTGATGCTTCGTAACTTCTTCTGGTAACTACCCCAAATTCTGCAGTTGTCTGTTCAAAGTACCATTCAAATGAAATGCTCTCTCCTCAGAAAAACACCAAGTCCAGGAAAATCTCAACCACCATAATTTTTTCTGCAGCACTTCCTCATGGTCTCCTGCTACAAGTTTGATGTGCTGCCTGCTGTAGCCGCAATCTGTATGCATGTTAATATCTGTCTATATCATGAACGTCTTGTGGAGAGCCGAAGATGAAGTTGCCTGCCTGCCTGATGGGCTACAGAGGAAATGCTTGTCTAACACACTCATCTTCACTGGATGTCCTTGGACATCCTAGCAATTTCTGATTTACAGCACTTCAGTTTCTCTTCGACAACTACCCTATTTATCAACGGAGCTGTAGCTTGGTGCTGAACCTGCATGCACTAACTGCAACTTACGCTGAACATGTGTAATGAACACGTTAAAAATAATATGGAATAGCATTTCAACATGTTCCGAGCAACTCGTGGTGCTCGCATGGAAACTTACTATGTCCCCCACCCCTTGCCAAAAAAAAATTCTTTGACTCTTGTGCTACTGAATTGTGAGATCACCTCTTCTGTATAATATGGGCAAATATTTTTCTGCATATCACTTTTTTCACACCTTTCTCAGGCTCCCCTTGCATGTGTGTGTGTGTGTGTGTGTATACACACACACACGGGGAAACACAGTGGAACTTCTACTTCATACAAGAACAAAATGGGTAATTAAAATAACAAACTCCAAAAACATATCCTCATAATGACAATGAATTCTCAAATGCAGTTGATTGATACAAATACATGTGAGTACATAGTACTGCCACTTAAGTTCTACAGTCAGCATAAGTACGTGATACATTGAAATCTTTGGTGATCGGAAGTGGGCACAGTTCAAATAGTTGAGAATGACAGTCACAAATCAGTATTTGATTCATTAGGAAATGCTTACTTCCATTCCGTTCAGAATCTTTTTGTCTTCTCATCTGTCTAAAAACGTAAAAATTAAAATACACAAAACTATAATCTGCCTGTAGTTTTGTATGGGTGTGAGAATTGGTCTCTGACATTAAGAACATTGGCTGAAGGTATCTGAGAACAGAATTTTGAGAATACTTGGGCTAAAGATGGATGGAGGAGAAGGCTGAAGAAAACTGTATATGGGGAGCTGCATAACATGTACTCTTTGCCAAATATAATTTGAATAATCAAGTCAAGAATAAAATGGGCAAGGCATATAGCATGCATGACACAAAGGAAAATGCATATAGATTTTTGCTGGGAAATTTAGAAGAGACCACTAGGAAGTCCTAGACATAGGTGAGAGGATAATATTAAAATGGATCCTAGAGAAAGTGGATTGGGTGGTATGGACTGGAATGATCTGGCTTAGGATAGGGACCACTGGCAAGCTCTTGTGAATGTGCTAATGAATCTCTGGTTTCCATAAAATGTTGGGAAATCCTTGAGTAAGTGAGATACTGGTGGCTTCATAAGAAAGACTAACTCCATGGTGTTAAAGTCTGTTACTTAATTGGTTTCATTTAGTGCTGCCAAACATCACACATAGGCCTATTTCATATTCAAACTGAATAATTTTTTGGGGGGGGGGATACCCACACGTAAATAAAACTTTGGCATACATATATCACTGTGCAATGAACACAGCAAATTCTACTTCAAACGTGAAACCTTGAAACCTATTATTAAATTTTAACATTTTGTGTATAGGTGCTGATCATTAGATTGACTCATTCATGCTTTCAAATATTCACCAATTACCTCTCTTTATTTGAATTTCCAAAAGCCAAGACACATATCGTCACTACTGAAGAAACCGGAAAGTGTATCAAAATAATGCATGTTCAGTGAAGAGAAACTATGCTAGGCTTGAACATATACCTCAGAAATCCCTAGACGGTTCATAAATTGTCAAAAAATGTACCCATGACCAGGTTTGTATAAATATAGAAGTCAGCATAACAAACAGCATACTACAGTGAAAAACTTGTTTATCTTCATTAGCAAAAGGATAACTGAACCATCTAAATATAAATAAGAGCCACTTCCTTTCATATGCAGGGAATATCCAATGTGGCATTGCCTGCATATGGTGAAAGGACTGATGACAGGATGGACAAATAAAAGGGATAAAGGAGAAAGGTCTAGCGAGATAAGGGGGGTAGATGAATAAATGAACAGGGATCACAAAATTGTTTTAATGTTTTGGAAAAAGAGGGAATCCTTTACGGTATATACATGAGTGTACTATGACTGTTATACAGGGTGTTTCACGACTTTAGGGCATAATTGCAGGAGGTGATTTCCTAGGTCTTTGTGATCAAAAAAGTTCATATAAACATGTGTCCGAATTTGGACAGTTACAGAGTTATGACCGTTTTAAACTCAGAATAGAAGGTAACGATTACTGACAATAAACGGAACAAAATAATAAACAAGCATAATACATGATGCATTTAAAGTATGAATGTAAAGTTAACTTCGTGAAATTACCTTTAATTTGAATTTATTGGTGCTTAGAGCTGATTTGCGAAAATGCCACCGCCGGCCGCAACACAGGCTGCCGCTTGGCTGTGAACCGCGCCAGACATACCAACCCTCCCCACCTTAGGTACATCTCAAGTGTCAAGATAACGAGAATGCTCTGTCTGTAGCTGGCTAAAAATAGTGACTCGCCAGCTGACAGACGCGGTTCACACGAGGGTGTGTATGGGAATGAAAAAACGGTCTAACTCCGTAACCGTCCAAAACCGGACACATGTTTATATAAACTTTTTTGATCACAAAGACCTAGGAAATCACCTCCTGCAGTTATGCCCCAAAGTCGTGAAACACCCTGTATATTACACCAATATGGATCCATATTAAGCATTCAATTAATTTCAGATGTATTTGTAGAACTACCTCATGATGGTCCTGTGAGGACCAAAACATGCAGTAACCACTGAAATAAACCATCTGTTGAGAGTTAACTTGAGTTATTTAATTAAATATTGTTCTGTCAACAGCAAAACCTTTTTCTGTTAATTATTATACACAACAGGATGCATATAATGAAGGTCTTCTATTCATTTCTTTACTGCCAAAGGCTAGCGTACTGCTTACAGTGGCTGGGATGGAAGGTAAGCCAGTAGCACAGATGCTACTGGGACTGAAAACATTACGAAAAAATATAGAATTTGAAATATGAGACTGCTACAGGGCTAATCTTCTAAAGGGGATGCACAACAGACATACAACCACATTGCAAGGGTTGCATAATGCCGACAACTTCAATTTAATCTAATCAAAAGCATGTTTCAATACAATTTGTCATAAAAACATACTATCAAAGGCACTACTGTGAATAAGACACAGGCACACCAGATGTCTTCACAAGATAAATCAATGATACGCACAAAGAAAGGAGAGCGCCATGCAGTTAACATGGTAAAATGTCAGACATTGTTTACAACCTGATGTAACTGTGTGCTAGTATTTCCCTTGTTCCTACAAAATATTCTGACTCTGTCGAAGTGGCTCACTGCTTACCAACCTGTGGATAATACTGGGGAGCAGGTCTTGGCCGAACCGGGTTGTAAGTTCTTGGAACACTGTTACTCGTGGGGCTTAGCTGAAAAGAGAACAGAAATATTATCATCTTAGAAAAGCTTCACATATCAAAACAAAATGTAATCATAACCTCACAGACTGAAACTCCATTTATGGTTTCTTTTGAGGGCAATAGATGTGAATGTAAAACTGAGGAAAATGTTAAACAGAGATGATACTTTGACATTGATAATACTGAGTACACTGAAATATAGTATATGCCTAATGGGGGAAAACCTTAAAGCAGGACATTAAATGGGGTCCCAACATATTAAAAGAAAAATAACAACAAAACAATGATAAATTGGGAGATAATTACTGGTCACTTGAAAATAATGCAGTAAAGAACGGGGAAGGAAACCTACGAATAAGACTACGTTGTCATGTGTGGCTGTCAGTTATTTCCCTAACTTTCCCTTATAACTAAGGATTTAATTCATGACATTTGTGTACATCTACAATGTGCTAACTACATACGATACAGCTGAATAAGTAGCCAGCATATTTGCAACACTGTTGTTTCCTCTTATTCTGAGAATGTAAAAGGAAAGTGTAGAGGAACATATCTCCCAATGCAGAAGCTGCACGAATGAGAAAGGGGGCGCGACTACTTCAGTATGTTTTGCTGGGATTTCTTCAAAGACGCGGGATATGCTTAAGGGCAGCCTGTAATCACTCTAAGCATTTTCTGTAAAATTGTGTGTCTTTGTCTCACTTTACATTTCTGTTTCTTGCGCTACTTCAACAAGTTTCAAGCCACAGACTGAGGGTGTGTATTTTTGAAGTGGTTCCAAACAGAACTTCATATGTCCTCTTCTGGATCTGACTGACTAGAGCTAGATCAAGATATGAGGCGTAAGGCCAAATAAGTAACCGGCATACCTTCAGCATTACGAAGTTTCCTCCTAATCTCAGCACTTTGTACTAAAGTTATTTAGTATGTTCTGCCTCCAAGACCCCACAGCCATTTATATACAGTCACACATAATGACATTTATAATGTAAATACACAGAAATACTTTTGAAATCTCTTTTGCTGTTACTGTCCCATGACTAGTGTTATGGGCACGATTTTCTTTACACTTTAGTCCTATAATATAATTTGCCAACATCAATTCTTAAACTCTGTCAAATGCCAGATGTACCCTGATTTCAGAAATTTTTTAAACGTGACAAAGAGTATGTCTTAGAACAGGCATTTCCCTCATTTTTTCAGCTGATATATTAAATAACGAGAGGTGGCAATACCAAAAAGGCATATAAGGAAAGAAAAAAGATATTACTCACTACACATGTAAAATGAATAATAAGGTAATCAAACTGGTCTATTTTTATGGCAATGTGACTACATGAGCACTTTCATTTTATGAGTCAGTACAGTCACACTTCCCAAGTTAAATTTCACACACAGCATCAATTTATTAAATCAGTACACTTGTCACCATTTGCCTCTACTCAAATGCAACTCTGTTAAAACAGAAAACTTACACTATGCATTGAGATGGGTGGCTGTGACATTCGGATAACTTGTGCAGGCTGTGGAACCATTCCTGGCTGAAACGCTGGCTGCCCACCAACAAGACCTGCCCAACCATTACACACTGCCTGAACAGTTGCTGCACTCAAATTGACTGGAGACGAAACGGTGGCAGAGGAAAGGGTAGCTGTCCTTTGCTGTGTGGCAGGTTGGGAAAGGGTAGTCACTATTTTATTCCCAGCTGTCACTGGATGGTGAAGAGTGGCATTTGTGACGACGGAATGTTGCTGCTGCGTTGGTGGTAAACCAGGCTGCTTAGTCCACATTCCTGCACTTGTAACAGCTGTACTACCTTTATTGCTTGCAAGCAAAAGCTGTGAATCTACTACTTTGCTTGGCCAATAATCTTCAAACACAGTCCCCGGCGGAAAGTAACTTTTAATATCACTCAGACTTATAACTGAACATGTCTCACTGGCAAACAGTTCATTGCGAATTCCTTGCACTTTACAACAAAATTTTAGATATGCTAAGTCCCACCCTTCTAACCTCTCTGCTTTAAGTTTCAAGTTATCTGTTTCACCTTCAAAATAGAAAAGTGGAACATACTTGAATCCATCTCGCACAGTATATGGAACCACAGATTCACCATTGATGCGGATAAAACCACATTTGTCCTTGGGATTACTTGAGCTAAGGAGAAGTTTGTTGTAACAGACATCCAGAAAGTTATAAAACTCTCCTGCATCCTGCAAGCGCACAACTAAGTCTTTGGATGTAAACAACTCTCGCCCAAATTGACTTTCGCAGTGCCTCATATTCACCTCATTCAAAAGTCTTGCTTCTGGTTCCGTAATGTAATAACTACGGATACAGGTGCAGCTATAAATGTCTGAATGTAGATAACTCAGGTACTTATTAAGAAGTTTCATTTCCACCATCCGCACTGCACAATACTTTTCACCAGAGCGGAAAATAAAAGGAATATGACATTTACCAAGTGTTACCCAGCCAAACCTGCCTCTCACACTATCTTCATCAGAAGGTGACGTTCTGTCTGATTCCCCCCCTGTCCCAGATTTCTTATCCTTTTCACTACTTGGTTTAGTTTGACCATTTGATCCACGTGAAAGGTAGTTCAATATCCCGGGCTGTCCTGGTTGTACTATGTGTTGTTGGCCACCCTGTCCAACTGGACGGGTTGCCCCGGAAGCCATCTTCGCCTTATTTGCTTCCACCATTTTTGCTGCCAATTCTCTGATTTCTGCCTCATCTGGCCTCTCTTGTTTAATTGCCACGTTCTCAAGGCCTAGACAAAATAACCAGCCCATCAATATCAGAAAACATTTTATATACACAGTTAACAACATCCATTACAAGGATGTAAATGTTCCACCTCTCACACATGCAGTACACAAGCAAAATATTTTAACAAAGCTGTCTAAAAACCAAACCCCACATTATAACCTAATCTGCAGTTGTTTCACTTCAACCATATCTCCTTTGAACAAGAGCAGCATACTTCAACAAATCACGCTTCAGATCCTGCTTCATGTAACTCGCTAACTTGCTTCAAATCTCGGTTCTGATCCTGCTTAATAAAGCTCTGGGCTGGACATGTTTTTATTTGACAGATACTATAATTCTATGACATAAGCATCTGTGATATAATGAGGTCAAGGTTTTCTGTTGTTGTACGGGCAACACATATGAACATCTAATATATCCCTAACCGCTAGATTTTCATAAGCGTACATAAACCTATTTTATTGACATTCCGCTATTCAGGGTGTATATATAAATATGCGAACACAAATTTTCGCGGTGATAGGCCTATGTGATCAACGAACCTTGGTGTGGATAAACTTCACGTATTAACGCTTTATTGATTTCTTATGGATTAAAATAAATATCAATAACATTACAGTTCGTTTCCTGTTTACAATATTCGTAATATTTCCTAACTTAACTAATCCTACCTGGTAATGTTGTTGGCTTGGCACTGGTTGGTAAGGCGGCAACCGAGGGTAACGCCATTATACTTTCACGTTGCTTCAGCCATGTAACAATTGAAATGAGATGAGCGACTGTAAAATTATAAACAGTAATAGCATAAAACAGCTACCGCTTCTCTCTTACGGTACATTCAGCATAACTCTTACACGATAACACAACACTTAGTAAAGTTATCATACGTATTGCTATGTCCACTTTTTTCTATTCATGTATAGAACGTCACACATTTCTTCCCTTCGTTTTGAAAGCCAAGGGAAAATGCCTCACCTAGCCTCGCATACAGGGCACCCATTTTCTGAATACCCGTTTTTCTTCACTTGTGAGTCATTCTCGTCAAATGGCGGTCGTAGCTAGACACTAGCCAATCACAGCGTGCCATGTGGCTACAACAAAAAGACTACGCCATCGTTGTGATGACGTCACAAGATATTTTTGTGTACCTCGCAGTGAGGCTAGAACATACGTTTCCAAGGTCTTTCCTGAACGCATGCATATATATATATATATTGACACGATATTTCCAAATGTGACTCCTGAAGTCAAATGCTTGGGCCCTATTTACTTGTCCTGAGACAAAACGAAAGGATATTTTCAAATTTTTCCAAAATATTTATTCTCTGTTATGGCATTAAATATTAATGTTCAATGAAACGATAATTATAAAAATCAATACACTAACCTAACCTCTTATCCTATTGATTATCGGTGCTGTTTACAAAATCATAAATGTAAGCGTTATTGTAATTTTATTTTAAAAGGCCAGCCCTAAAATATGTTGGATATGACAATTAATGACCCTACGAAGAATGCATTACCATACGATCTTGCTTGTAATCTCTTAAGTTGGCCCGGAATACAAAATGGCTGCCCCCATTGTTGACGAAATTGGTCATTTTTTCAGAAACGTACGAGTAGCATTATCATCCTCACTACGCGATCATAATGGAATACTAGAAAGTTATATCATGACGATATCCGAAAATACGAGAACAGTTTTCAGATCCTGTTTACTCTTCCTTCGTTGTTAATGAAAGATGTACTTCCGGCCCAACTAATTCTTCCCACTGTACACACTCCTCCCTTACTTTAATGCAGTATGTCGGAAACCCGTCTCTGTCCTCGTTTTGACATCTAATTCCGCAACTGTAGAACTACTTAAATTGTTTTTGCCATACATCCCCGTTTGTAATTAAGTGATACACCCTAAAGCCCCGTAGGAAGTATGACACAAGGGTCTACCTTGGTTTCAAAACGTACTATCCACCCCAGCCAACAATTGTAACAGTATATTGTTGAATGCTGATTTTTACATGGATAAGCTATACATTCAAGGCTCATGCGCACAAACAGTATTTAGAACGACCCAACCGTATCTTGTAGCGTCAACAGCCACGAAGGATTTAGTACAAAAACTGCACACTTCCATACTGTTTGGGAAGGTTGCCAAGATACTGAAAAATCGACCGTGTGTGCATTTCCATAAGGGCGAAAATGAATGCACAGAAACGACATTTTAGACCTTAAAGAAGCTCTTCAAAGTTTGTATGTATATAACGGACTATACGAAACACAAATCACAAAGAGGGGGTTCGAAGTACACTTTTTAACAAATTTAGACTAGTCTTTCATTGCAATAACACAAAATTAAATTTAAATGAACTTACGATGCAATGGCCAACGAAAGTCTCCATTTACAGCGAAGAACCTAGTTTAAACGAATATGATCGAGTACATTTGCCTGGAAATGTGACCTTGGAATTCTTTCGCGCAAAGGAAATGTTACACGTTTCGAAACTTTTGCGCAACAGGAATGGTTGGGCATTGCATTTTTATTGCACTAGTAGTACTCAGTACCTTGAACTTAATTGACCGACAAGAATGCAGCCTCATAAATACATGCTTGACACGTGAGTGTACATACTGACCGAAAGTCATATGAAGATACAGCATCGTTACAACAAAACAAAAACTTCAACTTCCTCACTCCGTAACAAAGTGCCGGATCAAAGGTGAAGCCGCACCTAATGACCGTGGAGCGTGTGATATGTGCTGTCTGGTCAGGACTGTGGCATACCTCACCTGTGACAGATCAGTATGGACAAATGGTGGGATAACGATTAACAGGGGAAAACCGAAGAAACTGCGTGGAAGATCTGTTCCAGCGCCACTTTGTCCAGCACAAATTTCACACGAGCGACTCCGCAGTGAGAAGCAAGCATCTACCTACTTTTCATTTCACGTCTCAGTCTTAAAGCCATCATAACAACGATTTTAAATACAGAAATTACCACAGGAGCGTACAAATCCAAACGAATGTCAGTAAGATTCAGTGGTTTACTTTTTCAGTTAGGCATCCTTAAATATTAATTAATTATAAGTCAAATATATAAGAAAGGAAGTTACAGCACTACGCTATGTAATGTATCTAACAACGCAAATGCGAAACTTGCAGAACACCAATTAAAATTTGAAGGAACTTGAGGAGAAAGGCAGTCCTGCATCAGTTAAAAATCATCCGTATAATGTGTATGGACGAAAAAAACCTAATAAAAAATATTAAGTAAAAAGTAAAAGTATCCCTGTAATTGGCCGTGGAGGCCCATAGGGTTGTGAGATGTTGAGGTTCCCACATTTTCTAGTCAATGTGGTCATAGATGGCGGTAAGGTTGTGAGCCCTACATGCTGGCCCCCAGGAATATTCCTGGTACTCATTTCTGTTAGAGGCTGAGTCGACCCCAGGGCCATAGTGCGGCTGCAAGGATAAGGTCAATTAAAAAAATTTACCTCATCGCTCCGTAGGCAGCTGTTTCCACAGGCGCACGCAGCCTGAAAAACCCAGCTGAACGGCCCTAAAGACTTGGTCTACTATAAAGGTGCAAATTCTACCAGCGCATTCACAGTGGAACAAACTGCCCTTTTAAGGACCAGCCAACTTTTGACATTCCAAATAGCTTTGCAGCTCTTCTGTACATTCAATTTATACAATTTAATATACCGTATTTACGCATGTATAGGCCGCAGCACAATTTTCAGACAAATTATAGAAAAAATAATTTTCTTGGAATATTATTTCAGGAGTATTACACCCTGTATTACTAATTATGAATATATATTTTTTTTTAAATGAAGTGTGATTTCGAATATTTCGAATATAAGCCGCACCCCAGTTTTCCTCTTGAATTTTTGGCAAAAAATGTGCGGCCTATACGTGCGTAAATACGGTATACAATTGAAGAAAGTAGTCTTCTGGGATTTGGCACCGTGTATATGTGGTGTTAACCGACGTTTCGGAGGAACGTATCGCCTCCATCTTCAGGGTAGAAGAAAAGGTATAAGAAATCTGCAAGCGACAAGACCGTGAGAACGGTAAAAGCTTTACCGTTCTCACGGTCTTGTCGCTTGCAGATTTCTTATACCTTTTCTTCTACCCTGAAGATGGAGGCGATACGTTCCTCCGAAACGTCGGTTAACACCACATATACACGGTGCCAAATCCCAGAAGACTACTTTCTTCATAGTCACCGCCGTGAAAGCCTCAAATCTTACACGGTATACAATTGTTACAGTTTTACGTGGTTGTCTTTTACAGCATCGACAATCCCACAAGTGTTTTGCATCGTTCATTACAACTACATACTTAGCTCTTCCTTTCAGTCGGGACACATACCAGCTAACTTATCAGAAAAGTCGCACATTCGACGGTGCACTGAGGCTGGAACCGAGCAAGGAAAGCATGCGAGATTTGAGGTTATGACTGGTATCTTATGGGATATAGCGCCGTCTGCTGAAAGTCAGCCGAGGTTGGGGAGAAACATGTCACTTCCATCTTCATGGGCGAAGAATAAGCCAAGAAATCAACATGAAGCAGGTAGGAAGTAGAACATGTTTCTCCGAAATGTCGGTTGATTTTTGACGGCCTACATGGCATTCCCCCTCGTTGGTGTCACACCTTATCGTGGTGAGGGGGTTTGAGTATGCCAAGGACCCTGACAGCTAAACCAGCGGTAGCGCAGCTACTGTCAGGGCCTCCCTTGCTGGACAGATCAAAGGGTAGGCATCAGACGAAGAGAGACACCAAAAACCAAAAACTGATGCCGGAAGCAGCGTCATCAGCAGCGACTTGAAGCACAGAGCAAATGATGCTCGAGATGGTTCAAGTTCGTATAGCAACAGGCGTGACCAGAGTGGTTTGAACGGCTGTTGTACTGCGATGTGGAAAGCAAATGGAAAAACTACCACATTATCACTTTTCCTGGATAGTCTCTTTCCAAAAACAGAAGATCGCATTAAGTGGAGAAACTGTTTTGGAAGAGACTGTGGACCTGTCGTCCGACAGATTACTGATGATGATGATGACATGGCATTATATCTCAGAAGACAATGTTTCAAGGTAAGACTTTGTGGTTGAGTGCATGTCACCCCTGTACCATTTCGCTTAGTGAGGGGTGGAGTCCAACTTCGTCCACTCGGCACGGCGGCCACTGATTGGCCTATTGTAGCCTGCCCCGGGCGATTATGATGATGGAGAATTTGGTGGCATGAAGATTGGCAGGGGAAACCGAAGTACTCGGAGGAAACCCGCCCCAGCGCCACTTTGTCCACCACAAATCCCACTTGACCAGACCCGGGATCGAACCCGGGCCGCCGCGGTGGGAAGCCCCTATACCTTACTTGGGATGGTTTGGGTTCGCATCCCGGCTATCCATGAATGAGGTTTTTGTTCATTACTAGTATTCTCTTCAGGCTACTGGAATAGCACCTTACAGTAGCGCACGCCAGCATTCAGTCATTCAATGCTGTCTTATTTAGTTGCGGGGCCAACTGGTAGCGTAGTTGGTTGAGGGGCTATGCTACAAGCCGGAAGGTCGCGGGTTCAAGTCCCGATGAGGTCATTGGATTCTTTTCAGTTGACCTAATCCTTCCAGCCGCACTAGGCCCTGGGGTTTACTCAGCCTCTAACAGAAATGAGTACCAGGAATTAATTAAATAATTTTCCTGGGAAGTAAAGCGCGGCCGGCGCGTAAGGCTGACAACCTTACCGCCATCTATGAGCCGATTGTTTAGATAATGTGGGACCCTCAACGTCTCACAACCCTATGGGCCTTCACGGCCTGGTACTGGGATAGCTTTACTTTACTTATTTAGTTGCACTACTGTCGTTCAGTAATTCGACAGTCAGTCTTCACAAAGAGTGCATGTGCCATGTATTGGTAATTTTAACAGTGCTAGAGAATCTATTGTCACGTGTAGGTGGGGTACACGTGACGAAATGACGGGTTCTAGTTCTGATTTATTAACAGATTGGTTACACGCACTCCTTCAATTACACTCTAATAAAGCTCCGTCGCTGACTTACATACACCAGATCTTCTAATCCACTGCTGCAAGCACTGTCGCACATATTAAGTCTTCTAAATCACGCTTGGCATTCCTGACTCCACTGAGACTGCTTCCGCCGCTCTCAGCTGCTCGTAACTCGTAACTGCCTCAGCACTGACGAGTACTCTCGTTATGTAGCTTCCGCACTGATCACACGGAAAACGTGTTTACCGATTGCCTAGCAACAGTTGCTGCACGGACGCCCCTGTTGCGTGACGTCACAGCCTAGCGGGGAGGGGTGTTTACCGAGCGTTGTTACGCAATGAACACTCGTTGCTACGCAACCGTCTCAACAATTTCCATTGTTTCGTTGCTCAGCGATGGACAACATATAACACATTACACTATTAATCGCGGCTTTACCCTGTTAATCGTACGAGAATGTACTAAAATATTGTGACGTGGATGGCGCAACAGGAAATAGGGGTCATGTGAACTCTGTGTTCTCGCGAGTGACGTCACATACCCCCACTCCTTCCATCATTACGCAACGCTCGGTAAACACTCCGCCTCCCCCGCGGTGACGTAACAGCACTTCCCACAGTGACATAACACCGCGGTTACTACGTTGCAACAGGCGTCTCCTTGCAGAGACTGTTGCTTGGCAATCGGTAAACATGACGTCACGCAACAGGGTAGCTATCACGTAACTGTTTTCTGTGTTGTCAGTGCGGAAGTTACATAACGAGGAGTATTCGTCAGTGTAACCAGAGTTACTAGTATTCGGTATGAGTTGTATCGAGTGAATGGAAATGACTCCAGCAGGAGAAGTAATTGTGATACTGCAGATGGCAGTAGTGGTGTAATTGTGAGAGCGAGTGTTCAATAAATTCGGTAGATCCAAAACGGCGTGAAGTTATTTGTCGCGTTACATACCCATCACGTGACAATATGTATCCGCAGTGAAACTCCTGTTACCAAGATCTGTAAAAAGGGGACGAGAAAAAACAAACTAACTCCATGGGGCTGAGCGCTTCTTGATAAGCCGCCAGTTGTGCAGGTACTCAAGAATTTTCCAACATTTTACAGTACCCGAGGGTTCATTAGCGTGTTCACAAGAGCCCTCCACTGGTCTCTGTCCTAAGCCAGACCAATCCACTCCACACCTCCTCATCCTATCTCTCTAAGATCCGTTTTAATGTATCCCCACCCACCTTTGGGATTGTCGATGCTTGAAGAGACAACCATGTAGTAAACTTCTGTAATATTTATTGTTGCTAAGATGAAAACACGGACGAGCCTCTTACAACAATTAAAACACTACCAGTATTCCAGCCTGTTGTGCATTCGTTATCCGTTGCTTAGTAACGCTTCTGTGCTGTCTTCTCGGTGTCTACTCCCTAACAACAGACGTCTAGTCTTGTCACTTATTGTTATAGGCTTTACCTAGCAACGGGGTGTATACCTCAGAATCTTTCTCCCCGGAAACGTGTTTGCCGAGACGTTACTTAGCAACGGATGGTTCCTAGACTGTGATTGGCGACTAGCGTGTCGGAGGGACGTTGAAGGCGCAGTGATCCGCGCTGATTGGCTAGCGCTTGATTCGATGTGGGTGGCCCTCACATCGCCCTCCCCCCGCAGAGATGGTCGCTCAGAATCTGTCTCCGCGGGAACGTGTTTTCCGAGTCGTTGCTTAGCAACGGATGGTTCATGGACTGTGATTGGCGGCTAACATGTCAGAGGCACGTTGTCGCTAGCCGGCGCGCGAAGCAATGTGCGTTGGAGCTGCCGTGGTCAGCGCTGATTTGCTAGCGTTCGACTCAATGTGGGTAGATCCCACACACCTACGTGTTGGTCTTCCTATTGGTCTCTATCCTTCGAGTTTTCTGTCGTGAAACAAGACATCGAGGGGCGTATTCTTGTGACGTCACTTTATTGCTGAACGCCGTGACTACAATTGAACCTAACTATAACACAAATGTTGAACAAGTCGTTTCACAGTCGGTCCTTTCATGTCAACTATTCTCACTAAAATGTCGAACTGTCCGTGCTGGCTAAGCACTGGCTTCTGTAAACACCACTGTCCTCTGTCGGCACCACTTCCCCAGCTATGCTTGTTACACTTCAAATCGAACAAGTGGGAAATGTCCCCTCCAGCAGCACATCTACTGTTACGTCACAGCAGAGAAGTGTTTACTGTCTCGTTGCCTAGCACAGCTCCTCTGCTGTTGCGTCACAGCGGGGAAGTGATTACTGGCAACGCATGAGTAATCGCGTCGCGCTGAGTCCACGATTCCGACTTTGAAGCGTTATATAACAATATTTTACTTCCACCAAGACCTTACATAGCAACGACTGTTTATTCGCCGTTACTAAGCAATGGTACCTGAGCTCTCACTGTAGCGTTTCCGGGGTAACGTCGCTACTGCCAGGCAAATAACACACAGGAACTAGTAGAGCAAACGCATATGCAGTCATGGATCATAAGTCAAGGAATTAAAGGGGAAAGGAGTCTCAGTTCCCAACACTTTCCCACCAATATCTTATATGCATTCCGCTTCTCCCCAGTTCGTGCTACATGCCCTGTCTATCACATCCTCATTGACTTCATTCTAATTACACTTCGCGAAGTCTACAAGTTATGAAGTTTCTCAGTATGTACATTAAACCTGGTTCGGGCTGTCTTTTAATCTATTAATATTCTAAATGAAGGCAATCTATTAATATAGAGAGCATTTATTGCATTCCTGTCAACACAACGCTATTTTCAGCAGGTGCACCTTACTGTCTACGACCAACACGATTCAACACGATTTAAACACCAGGATACACTTAATGAGTAACATATTGTAACGTGTTTGGAATCCAGAAGAGTCACTTCTATGGAAACGCTAGAACAGACCATTGCAGAGGCAGTAACAATAGCGATACTGTAATTCTAACAGTGAGCATTGCATAGAGATGAGTTTCCACGGTTATAACAATGGCTCATTGTATAGCAACCGCCGAGGTATAAATAGCCCAGCTTCGACAAGAAGAAGTCAGTCTGGTGTTAACCGCCGAAGAAGTCAGTCTTCGGGAAGCTGCCACTGAAGATAGTTGGAGCTACAGAAGTATTGGCCGAGATGTTGTGTAAGCAGTAATTGTAATACTGCAAGTGCTAATAGTTGTAAAGTGTATATGTGAAGCGTCCAATAGAGATCCACTGAAGCCGAGACCCACGATTAGTTATTTGTTGCGTGCAATACCCAACACGTGACAACTGGTGTCAGAAGTGGGATCAGTTCGGATTAACCGGATCAAACTTAAAAGATTGGACTTCTATGGTGTTCTATGGAAACGCTAGAACAGACCGTTGCATAGGAAGTAACAATATTAATATTCCAATTGAAACCAATGAAGCGAAATGGGTAACACGAAACTGAAAAAAAGGAGTACCGTCTTCCGGGACGTGTCGCCGTGTAGTACGGAAAATTCACCGACTTTTCAGAGAAACATATTGGCTCCATCTTCAGGGCCGAAGAGTACGTCGAAGAAGCAGCAGCAAGAAACTAGCACATTGAGTGGAAAGGAAGATTGGTCATCCGAGGAGGATTCCAATCCACAGCCTGTAGCCTGAGGAAACGTCTGTGCTTTGTTACCGAGAATAGCGCGAGAAGCAGATGGCGTGTTAGATGTTCAGTAACACATTGACCAGTTTACTGCACATCACTGTGACAATGTCGGAAATAGGCTTCAAAATCACAGATATGAATCGGTACTACAATTCGGAACCTAAACCATCACGCTTACTCCGTATGCATTCTGTGGCTTCCATGTTGACGAAACCTGCAGGTTGAGTCTTATTGCACTATATGACAAATTCTGTCACCCTGGCAGAGTTAGCCAGACAGCTTAGGTCCCCCACAGCAGTTCGCTGGAGGCTTTGCAACCATCTCAGTGTGTAGAGGCGGGCATAACTTACTGCAGCATACTAAGGGGTGACAATTCGCCGGCTATGACGCAATAATTGAATATTACACCACGCGGCGAGTAAGCTCCACTCGGTACTCGATGTTTCAGCCGCTTTGCCGCCAAGCACCCACTGGTCAGGAGACTAGATGGTGACTTGAAAGTAACTGTAGGTACAAGGAACGTGAGGGAAATGTTGTAGTTGGGAAATGTGCAAGCAATGGTTGCAAAGATTACAAGACGAACTTATATGTTATACTATAGCTGTAAGTAAAAACAGATGGGACCCGATTTTTAGCGATGAAAGAGCTAATGGGTAGCATACTAGGATTTGAGCCATTTAATGAAAGATGCAAGATGAGAATAAAAGGTAAATATTACAATATTAATATAGTGAATGTGCATGCAACAACTGAAGATAAAGACAATGAAATGACAGAAGTATTTTAGGAAGACCTTCAGAATACTGTATAGTAGGTAGAATACCTAAGCATGATATACTATTAGTAATAGGAGATTTTAATGCCCAAGTCGGGAAAGAGGACAGAATTAAACAGGTCGCCAGAAAATGTACATGTTAGGTGGGTCATTTGTCACCATGGCATGGCACATCCTCGGGTTGCAGATGGTGGAGATGTCCTCCAGGTATGGAGGGTGACTGTGAATATATTGAATAAGCAGTCGCGGATAGACGACAAGGGTGGTCCTCCAGCTTTGGGGTTGGGCTAACAAGTTTTTGCTGTAAAAAAATAAGCTTGTTACAAACATCTGCAAGAAGCCTCGGACCTAATAGATACCTTGGTTAAATGACCCAAGTGAAAAAAAAAATGTATATGAGATCTGGTATTTGGAATGTTAGAAGTATGTACAGGCATGGTACAATAGGCCAGAAGTGGCCGCAGTACAAGGTACTTAGTCCCACCCCACTAGCAATAATGTATAGACAGGTTCGCTGAGGGGAGTGGCGGAAGAAATCTAAAAATATATGTTACATTTAATGGGGGTACAGGAGGTCAGATTGAGTGAACGTGGCACTGAATCAGCAGGTGAATATACATTTTTCAATGGAAAGGGAATGAAAATCACGAATTAAGTACACATTTTTTGGTGCATAAGAGAATCATATCAGCAGTTAAGAGGATATAGTTCATTAGTGAGAGGATGTCATTCATAATACTAAGAGGTCTCTGGTGTGATATCATCATTCTGAATGTTCATGTCCCAAAAGAAGATAAAGTTGACGATATAAAGGACAGGTTCTATGAAGAATTACAACATGTATTTGATAAATTCCCAAAGTACCATATGAAAATGTTGTTAGGAGATTTCAATGCCAAAGTAAGTAGGTATGATATTTTCAAACCAACAATTGGGAATGAGAGTTTGCATGAAATTAGTAATGATAATGAAGTCAGAGTAGTAAACATTGCCCCATCCAAAAATGTCATTGTCAAAAATACAGTTCCCACATTGTAATAATCATGAATTTATTTGGATATCTCCTGATGGAAAGATGCAGAACAAAACTGACCATATTTTGATGGGTAGGAGATGGCATTCAAGTGTACTTGATGTCCGATTGTTCAGGGCAGCAGACTGTATTACGGACCAATATCTGGTGGTGGCAGAAGTTGGGGAGACACTGACAGTGAGTAAGCAAACAGTGCACAGAGTTCATATGGAGAGGTTCAATCTCAAGAAATTGAACAAGGTAGAGGGTAAAGAGCAGTATCGTGTTGAAATCTCAAATTGGTTCACAACTTTGGAAAACTCAGACACTGATGTGGATATTAATAAAGCTTGGGAAACTTTAAGGTCTTTCATTCTGGTCCGTCACACTAACCAATTAACAATCAAGTTCCTTCCGTCAAATGTGACACTTTTTTAAGTTTTCCACCTCGTCACCACCTGCCTTACATGTTTCGGCTCACCACGGAGCCATCATCAGAGGCATTTATAGTAGAAAAAGAAATCACCAACACACAAAACTTCACTTTGTCCAAGATAGCCACGTTCCAGTTAATTAAAATAATTACAAATAGTTAAAATTACCCAGAGTGTCGGTTCACTAAAAGTTTTTCACACACCACAGTAGCTTTCTTATTTGATTCGTCGTTAATTGTGTAAAATTATGTTTCGTTATTTGAAGTAAGAATTCTTAAAATCCCTAGAATTCTTTCCCGCTTGGCCCAATCTTTTTGCTTCGGGATGTTACTTTGTTACTTGATTGTTACTTGGGAAACTATTAGAGAGAATACCAAAATTTCTGCTAAAGAGAGTCTAGGTTACTACGAACTGAAGAAGCATAAGCCATGTTTTGACAAAGGATGCTGAAAATTATTAGACCAAAGGAAACAAGCCAAACTGCAGTGGTTACAGGATCCAAGTGAACTATCTGGGGATAATCTGAATGGTATAAGATGAGAAACCAGCAGGCTTTTCAGGAATAAAACGAGGGAATATATGAAAGACAAAATAGATGAGCTTGCAAGGAACAGTAAGAACAAGAACATTACGGAGGAATAAATTATTTCAAGAGGGGTTACCAACCTAGAAATATGTATTGTATGTATGTATTATGAGAGGGGGTTGGTTTCCCCATGTACTTAGACCAGTTATTGGTCCATTGTGCGTCCCCCTTTTAATTTCTACTGTCGCCATACCCTACTGGTAACGGTGCGTGCCATCAGCCCCCGTAGAGCCAATGAGGTCGGCCCCTGGTACCGTGATGCTTCCCCCATCCACCAGAGGCACTGGAGACTACTTGGGCGGGAAAGGGCCTGTAATTTAGCTCAGAGGTCTCCGAGAGACATGAGGTTCTTTTACGTGCCGTAAATCTACTACATGGGACACATGGCTTAAAGTCCCTCCCGGAGGACTTGTTCCCTGAATTTTTCCGCCCTTAAAAATTCCACGACCTCCGCTGGGTTTGAACCCGCGTACCTTGAGTCATGAGGCGGGAACGTTACCCCTAGACTAAGGAGGCCGCTAACCTAGAAGTAACTTAGTGAACGATGAGAATGGTGATCTCCTTGCAGATTCCACAACATTTTGTAAAGGCAGAAGAACTACTTATCTCAGTTATTGAATGTACATAGGGTCAGTGGTGTTAGGCAGATAGAAATACACACAGCTGAGCTGTTAGTACACAATCCTAGCCCTTTTGAGGTTGAAATTGCTATTGCAAAATTGAAAAGGTATAAATCACCAGGTATTGATCAAATTCCAGTAGAACTTATTCAAGCAGGATGTGAAATAATCTAAAATATATAATAATCCATATGCCAATTAATGCTAGTAGGAATAAGGAAAAATTGCCTGATCAGAGGAAGGAGTCTATTATTGTACCAGTTCATAAAAAGGGTGATTAAACTGGCTATAATTATTATTGTGGAATATCACTGCTATCAACTTCATACAAAATTTTATCCAATATTCTTCTCTCAAGGTTAAGTCCATACATAGATGAAATTATTGGGGATCATCAGTGTGGTTTCAATGTAACAGATCAACTACTGATCAGATCTTTTGCATTTGTCAGATACAGGACAAAAAAAAATGGGAGTACAATGAGACAGTACATAGACTTCAAGAAATCCTACGATTCAGTTAGGAGGGAAGTATTGTATAGTATTCTGTTAGTGTTTGGGATACACATGAAACCAGTCCAGGCTGATTAAATTGTGTTTAGATGAAATGTATGGTAAAGTCCATATAGATAAACATTTGTCTGATAATTTTCATATCCAGAATGGTCTAAAACAAGGAGATGCTTTATTGCCATTGCTTTAGAATATACCATTAGGAAGGTCCAAGAAAACCAGGTGGGACTGAAATGAAATGGGACACATCAGCTGTTGGTCTATGCTGATGATGTGAATCTACTGGGTGATAATATAGATACCATAGAGAGAAACATACAAACTTTAATGATGCTGGTAAGGAGGTTGGTCTAGAAATAAACACAGAGAAAACTATAAATACAAACCACTCCGTCCAATGCGACATATAAGTTTTTACTACGTTAAAACTTATCTCCCTTACATGTTTCGGTCCTTATGGGCCATCTTCAGAGGGAACATCATTACAAACTGGAAACTACCATCACAATAGGTGTTTTGATTTAAAATACATACACTTATATCCTATAATGCACGGTACGCTTATCCTATAATGCACAGTACGCTTAAAGTCGAACACTTCACAATCACAGCAGCTTCCTGGTGTAAAGTTTTTAAAAGTTTCTAGATGTTATTTATAAAACCTTTATCATCAATAGTTAAAATTTTTTAAACCATGTAGGTTCATGTCCGTACTCCTATCGTCCTTCTTGTATGGGGCAGAGTGTGAAAACAACACAGCAAGCCACGAACAAACCCTGGACGACATCAAGAACCTCCTCATCAAGATAGACAGGCGGCACAAAATCTGCTGGCTGGGCACACTAGCATGAATTATCTTGTCAGCAATTTCTGCCCCTCTCTTTATATTTCTGCTCATGGTGAAAAAAATACATGCCCCAGATTTTTTCAACAAAATTATTTGTGAAAATTTGTCACTGAAAAAGAAACTGATTTCAAAAGGATTAAATAGTACATGTTGGTGTATTGCAAAAACAGTGACCATGTTAATAAATTATATTTAATTCATATCTAAATTCTTGCCTTAAACTGGGAAAAAAAATCTTGCACATTCCAACTAGAAATATAACAAACAAACAAACAAACAAACAAACAAACTAAAACTAACTCAGAGGTGATAAGCCCTTTTTGAAAAATTGCCACTTGTGCAGCTGCTCAAGAATATCCAAAAATTGTATGCAACCTGAAGGTTCACTGCCGAGTTCACAAGAGCCCTCCACTGGTCCCTATCCTCAGCCAGATCAATCCAGTCCATACCACCCAATCCTATCTCTCTAAGATCATTTTAATATTATCCACCCACTTACATCTTGGTCTCTTTCTTTCTGGCCTTTCTACCAAAATTCTCTTCTCTCCCATTGAAGCTACATCCTCTGCCAATCTCATCCTCCTTGACTTGATCACTCTAATTATACTTGGAGAAGAGCTCAAGTTATGAAGCTCCTCGTTGTGCAGTTTTGTCCATCCTCTTGCCACCTCATTCCTCTTTGGTCCAAATATTATCCTCAGCACCTTGTTCTCAAACACCCTCAGTTTAAGAAAATGGTTTGTAGGAATTTTCTGAAATGAGTTTATTTTCTTCTTTCTTTAATATTTGTACCTTTGTGATTATAATTGTTCAATTCATAACAGAGATTTAACAATAAGCTACAATAACAACAAGGCCAACGGAGAGCAATAATGTGAGAAGCTCCTCCTTGCTAGAATAAATCTGCTGCTGGTTGTGATCCATATGCACACATTAGCAAAGCACAGTATCATCAACAGATAATGAGAATTTAAAACTCGTAGATGTTTATGATATTGACTAGATTTTGCGCAGCTTTTGAGGAGTCAATGGATATGACAAGATCCTGAAAATACAGAAGAAAAAAATCCCATTAATAACTTTTACATTTCAAGTTTCCTGTCTTAATACATGCTACAAAACATCTGGATGTCAACTGTTTATATTTCTTTCTTTTCAAGACATAGAGCAGTGCAGATCTTTATTGCCTGCATTTCATACTATTATAATGGCATATGTACAGCATAGTGTTGCAATGCTGTGATGCTAAAATACCCCTTCATTTAAAGCATGCCTACAGCATCTATGGCAAAGGAATTCTGTTAAGAGCTATTAGCCTTTCCTGTTGGGAGTCCTGTTGAGAGGGTCACTGTCTTGGTGAAAGGATAAAGTTCTGTTTACAATGTCATGTCATCTCTGCTATTAAAAAAGTACATACACTTTTATATACAAATACCCATATTATAATTGCAGATCCTTAACGAATCATAAAAAAGGGGAAAACAATGCTGCCCAGACCTCAGAGGATGGCAAATAACACCCAAATCTCCTGTTTTGACAGAAGAGGCACAGAGACACAAACCTCAGCAGTTCAAGATTTTAAATATTAAGAACATTAATAATATATCACTAACTTAAACACCTTTTAACTTTAATAATTATGAATCTTTATATGAAAGTTTACGCATATGTACTATGATCTATGTAATACCACTACCTTAGCATGTTGTTATTGCCTTTTGAAGATGGTCACAACTGACCGAAACATGTAAAGGCACTGTATATGAATATACGTATACTGAGTCACACTGGACGGCGTTGTCAAATCATTTTATAATAATTTCAGAGCAATATTTACCTGTGTTATCTGGAATAACAGCATCTTTAAAATCTGCAACATGTAGCAGTGCTTTTGTACTTTCAGCCTGTGTCATCCAAAGTTGAATCTGGTTGTAAAGAAGATCACGTCTATGTCCCTTTGGTTCATTATTTAGCAAGGGTATCAAAATGCCAAGACATGACTGAAATTTATCTAGAGCACTCTGATAATGACCCTCTGATACATACTGTTCTGCTGAAGAGCCAATTTCTAATGCTGCTGCTATTGCAGGAGTTGCATTACATAACTGACCTAGCAAAAAAGAATTAAAGAAGTCAACTTAAAAGACAAATGGCTCAGTATTATGTACATAAACATGTAAACACACGTAGTCTGGAAGTAAGACCACCATTTCTAAAGAACATATTATGTCAATTGCAAAGGTACAAGTAAGTTAGCTTGTGAAAGTGATTGGTTACACAGAAGGGAGAAAAGAAATGGGTCACAGAGAATAGGAGGCATCACCTAGAGCTATAAGTGGGGAAATGAAGACATCCACCCTTTCACACAAACAGTGTACAGAAGGAAAACAAGACAGCCCTCTTCAGGTTTATGGAAGAATGAGAAGAAAGAGCAACTTCTAGAACCACAGGCACAGAGAAGCCAAATAAAAACATTCATGTGTTGCTTTGTGGTGTAAATAAGAAATTTTTCTGACTTTCCTAGGCAGAATCCACCTTCCCTGTTCATGATGTTCCCTGATGATCCAACCCATTCATCTGGTTTTCTTGGACAGGTTACCAATGTTCTGCAGCAGAAAGTGATGAATCTGTTGTTTTCCATTTCCTGTGATGGCCAATTTATCCAGGCATTAAATTGCTGACTGTCCTATCTCACCCTAATATATACTGTCATGCATTTACAGGGGATCCCAGAAATGCACAATGTTTTTAGGGTTAGTCATCCAGTCTCTTTCACCCTGTGACTGGATGTAGAAACAATGGATGCAAACAGTATCTCCTTGTAAATACAGACAGTTTACACTTGACAGACAAGATTTTCAGCTGATATGAAGGTCAGAGTAGTACCGGAACATAGTCTATTTAATCAAGATAAATGAGATATAGAGCACAGTGTAAACTTGGGTCACAACATCCCAGTTTTCTACCTAGCTGTGTGAGGTAATAATAAAATATTGTGGTGGTCATCCAAGAATTTGTGTTTGCTTCATATTTTACAGGTGGTCTCTTGACATTCTTGAAGCAATGTGGACTTCTTTGTTTTCATCTTCATTGCATGTGAGAAGCACAGTAACCACCTATTTAGAACTTGTACCACCATGGCAAAAGTGTCTTAAAAAGTGAGGGTTTTGCAAGGTTGTAGAATGAAAAATAGACTTGTCTCATCAGCATTATTTTCATCATAGAGGTCATAATCTTCAATTTCTTCCATCATTTGTCAATTTTTCCAGTCTTCTACAGTTTCTGAATCAACATGTCTGGTATCTCCTGATAGATTTCTGTAAGCAATACTGTGTCCCATGTTAAATCTGCTGATTCTACCATTGGAAGAAGAAAAGTTGGCTATTTCCAGACAAGCAGAGATGTGTAAGTCCTTCTCCTTGAGGTGGGTGCCATCTATGGAAGCATTATTCTCAAATGCTTGCTTGGAATATGCAGCAAGTGCAGATTCCAGTTCCTCCAGTGACGAACATTTCAGCGATGTTTAGTGTGGACACTGAGTTCCCAAGCATGATGCCAGTTCAACATGTGTTCCAGTATGTGTATCAACTTGTGTTAAAATATTTATTATATTACTTATTGTAAATGATTTAGGTTTTCATCCTCTTGCCATGAAATTCATCTTAGTCTATAATAAAATTTGGTCTTTAAGGAGTTAAGTCATTTGGGCATAGGAAAATTGAATAATTTACCTGGGTGCATATCTGTTAGATGTTTTCACTTATGAAAACACAGTGGTTGCTGTGCTGTAATGGTCATCTTTGGCAAACTTGTGATACATGGGACAGACAAACTACACTTGCTTAGTTACTCTTACACCAGGACACATCAGGTTCAAAGCTGGCCTATGGCACTTGCCTGCTGTTTGGACTGCAGCACAGGAAATAACTGCTCATGCATTCTATGTAGTAGTGAGACACAGGGTGCATGCATGAATCACTTAAACCTGTGGATCAGCTATATGATATGCATTTTCAAACTACTTGTGACTGCTAACAGGGAAGGTCTGTTGTCCATAAAACTGGGCAAATTCTTGTAGCCAGGACTTGAAAAATAAAGTGCAAATTTATGGAAAATGTAAAGTTTCAGAAACCTAAAACCCATTAAAGTTTAATATTACTGTTATGGGTATTTCACCAGGACCATAAAAAAGTGCATAAATCCAGAAAAATGTAAAATTTGAGATCGTAAAATTGAAGTGTCACTGTATTGATATAATTTCATAATACTGCACTCATTGTGCATTTTCATCAGCCACACATATGCACTGCCACCTAGTGAGAAAAGTGTGAATCCAGAATCTAGTATCTACTCAATCCAAGCTAGGTGGGTTCCCTGTCACCACAGCATGGCATGTCCTCAGGTTGTGGATGGAGGAGATGGCTTCCAGATATGGAAGGTAGCTGAGAATACACTGAATTAGGAGTTATGGACAGCAGACAAAGTGTGGTCCTCCAGCTTTGGGAGGGTGGGGTGGGGTGGGGCTACCAACTCCTCACCATAAAAAACAAGTTTGTTACAAAATGTTACAGAGGACCTCAGATTTGGATGGATTCTTTGGACAAATGGTCAAAACTACAAAAATTGTTGCACTCTTCACCAAGTATAATTAGAATGATCAAGTCAAGGAGGATGAAATGGTGCCTCATATTTTCTTCTCCTTCATCACTCTGATTTGTCACTGGTATCAATCGCGACCCATTTTTTTTTCACCTTTCTTCTACATACCAGACACTTTCTCAACTTGGTTCACTTCTACCCAGAAAATGGAGGCAGAATGTGCCTCTATGATTATGGCACATAAATATCAGACAATATGGTGACACAGGCCAGAAGATCACAGTTTTCACTCCCTTGAGAATCATAGGTCTCGACCAACTTTAACCTAGCTACATTAAATAATTCAACGTAAATTAAAAAGGTACAAAAGCATTCCATAACTGGGCCCACTGCCACAACCACAGAGTTTTAATAGAACATCTAACAAAAACCTTTAAAAATGCAATTAAAAACAATGAACTTAAAGATCAAATCTGTGGGTTCTCAACATCTGTAACTAAACACTTCAGATATCAAACTGTCTGGGGCACCGGCTCTTTAAAGTTCAAAGAAAACTGTCTACTGTTACTGTCTTTACTATATGTAGAAAAAGAAATCCCCTTTTGCAGAACTGATCATCATGTTCTTGCCATTCATTGTACAAATTTAATTTTGACCATATTGGACAATTTGACAGGCACTTTAAAGGAAAACCTGCTATCAAATGGGCATCAGGGGCCCTCTACCTGAGGTAAAGGTACTAACCTCTCATTCAACCCAGTGACAGAACAAAGTTAAGAAAGCCTCCACAAGAAGGTAAAAGGTTACACAGTGTATTTCATACAAAACCAAAATTTTGGCCTGGAATGAAAAGTTTGTTATGACTACGGATTCTGATTTTATTTAATATTGGGGATACACTGACAAAATACAAACTCAAAATGATATTTTCAAACTGTATCTGACGATCAGAGTGTGACTCTAGTACTATATTAAGAGTTTTTAATTTCATATGTAACATATCAGAAAATGTTCTTGAAAATTTTGAGAAGTCATTTAGTTCAACATTCATAGAATAAACGGTTTTTCATAAAATATAAAGAGTACAAGTTTTTAGAAAGTTAAAATGACCCAGCATACTATAGGAGACCCTAAAGTATCAGAATGTTATTGTAAAAGAACATAACATTCAACATACTTAACTCAGTAGCATCCAATCTTATTTTCTCGTAAGTTTGCAGTTGGCCTCCTGCTCCACTGTCTTCCTTGGCATATATTATCCTTTTAAGGTCCTCTGCACGTTTAATGTATTCATTTACTTTGCTGCGCATTGCAGCCTTCTTCTTGACATCCATTTCAGCTTAAAAGTAAGGACTTCATTTATATAATATAACATCATTGCATCATTTGAGAACAGAGTGTTGAGGAGAATACGTATTTGGACCGAAGAGAGATGAAGTGACAGGAGGTTGGAGAAAACTGCACAATGAGGAGCTTCATAACTTGTACTCTTCTCCAAGTATAATTAGAATGATCAAGTCAAGGAGGATGAGGTGGGCAGGACATGTAGCATGAATGGGGGGGCCAAGGAATGCATATAGGATATTGGTTGGAAAGCCAGAAGGAAAGAGACCACTGGGAAGACCAAGGCATAGGTGGATGGACAATATTAAAATGGATCTTAGACAGACAGGATGGGACAGTATTGATTGGAGTGATCTGGCTTAGGATAGGGACCAGTGAAGGGCTCTTGTGAACACTGTAATGAACCTTCGGGTTCCATAAAATGCTGGGATATTCTTGAGTAGCTGCAGAATTGGCAGCTCCTCCAGAAGGGCTCAACTCCATGAGTAAGTAAGTAAGTAAGATCATTGCAACCAATTAGTATGACTAACAAATCAACACAATATTAATGAAGAAATTATGTGCAGACACCCAGAACATCCAGTCTCCTGTCTCTCTAATAAACACAGTAATTATGTGAGAGCTGAGATTCTCATGTTTGTGACTGAAGTATACTGTTTTAGAGGATGCCATGCAATATTTACTCATGTTTTACAGGACTTCAAAATTTCTGCCAGACTACATGTTACGAGCGTGATGCTCCTGTCGAGGCTACTTTTGAAAAGCATCGGTGATGTAGCAACACTGCCTGTGGAAGACACTTGACAGTCCTGTATACGCGGCCCCACACCCTTATGTCTGGGGGGGGGGCAGTAGTGTACAAGGCAGTGGGTAACGAGACGCTCGAGATAGAGGTAGCGTAGGCTCCTCTGGCAGCGACGACACCGTGGAAAAAGGAACAGCAGGAGCAGCCGGCAGGGAGTTGAGGACACCCTAGTGGGCCCTATCTTGAACGAAAAGGGGGGGGGTTCGAACTTGGGCCAACGGACTGTAAGTAAATAAATTCGGCCTTACCAAGTTATTTGACCCCAATCAGGTTGGGGAGGCCCCATATCTTACTAAATTAAGTTCTACAAAATTAACAAAAGGATGGGCTACCTAGGATACAGCAGAACGAAAGAGTTGGATCCTCACCGTTGTGTATTTATGTATTGAGGACCATCTACTAGGTCCATTGTATTTTCTTTATTTTTTATATCAGAATTAAATACTACTGTATTATGTGTTAAATAAAACAGGCATTAATGACCTACCTGGCCCATTAGCATCCTACCGTAGGACTTTTGACCCCACCTTAGTAGACATTTCGTAACATACATGGTATCACATTCCAAAAATTAAAATACAAAAATGATAATTTTACACATTGTTCTGTATGGGTGTGAAATCTGGTCTCTCACTTTAAAGGTAGAACACAGGTGTGGAGTGTCTGAGAGCAGACTACATTTACATTTACATTTATTTTCACTTCATGGATCCAATCATCTCCCCACAGGGCTGGACATAAAACATGTCACATTTTACAAATTCATGATGACTACACATCATACGTCCTTGGTCCAATAAAATGTATAGTCAGGCCTCACACAGACAGCACAAGTTGTCAAGACCATATACACAGGCCATGGAAAAACCACTGTCAAATTCACATTCACACCTTGCCATTCCACACACACTGGCCAGCCATATCATCAATACAGTTTCATTATAATATAGTTAAAAATTGAATTTTTAAAATAGTGTTGTGTGTTGCTTATGCAGCATGACAATTAATGTTAACCACTACACAGCAGGGTTAACCCAGAAGATATCACATCTAATCCAAAATACTTCCACCATCATTACATAGATATAATAAAAATCTGTTAGTCAGTTAGTTATTGGAGAGGGTGGGTTTCCCCATGCACCGCGACCAGTTTGATCTATTGTGCTTCCCTCTATGATATTCTACCAGTCTCTATACCCTACCGATACTGGTGCTTACCATCAGTCCCGACCAAGCCAGCGAGTTCGGTCTCTACTGGCTTGGCGGTATCTATAATGCTTCCCCCATCTATCAGAGGTGTTAGAGACTACTGTTGGGCGGGAAATGTCCTTGAATTTGGCTCAGTGATCTCCTTAGGAGATATGAAGTTCTTTTACGCGCCGTAAAGCTACGACACAGGACCCATGGCTTAAAGTCCCTCCCGGAGGACTTGTTCCCTGAATTTTTCCACCCTTAAAAATTCCACGACCTCCGCCGGGTTTGAACCCGTGTACTACGAGTCATGAGGTGGGAACATTACCTCTAGACTACGGAGGCCACTATAAAATCTGTTAGTATAGCAGCAGTCAATTACCTGAAAACAGAAGTAAATTTAACATCCAAAATGTACATAAATACATATCAGCCAACAGACATTACCAAAAGTGGTGTGTTCAGTTTATGACAATCCTGCTTCACATTTGGGAAGTCTTGGGTTAAAATCTTGCTCCAGACACTGGTTAAGATTTTTCATGGGTTTCCTAAGATACTCCAGGCAAATGCTGGGATAGTATATCAAATTAGGATAAGACTGTTTACTTCTACAACCTTTCCAATTCACTATTCAGTAAGTGCTTTCACTTGGTGCTATCAAGGCTGAGTTATTGAAAGTGTTGTTAAATAAACTGAAAATTAATTAAGAGACCATGAATGGAAAATTTCAAATATAATTCTAGTGACATGAAATAACCCTTGCCATATACCTTTATGGAATCATCAAATGTAACTTACCATTAACTAATGGAATGAAGTACTGTAATGATTCAATATAGAGGGTGAAAGCTTCTAGATAATTATTCTCTGCATCATGTCTGACAGCACTGCATACTAGATCCACAGCTTTCTGATATGACTCAGGTGTTGGCATATGCTCTAAATCTAGAAAACTGTGCTTGAAGAAAGCTTCATAATTTATTCTTTTCTCTGGATCATGCTGCAAAAGAGACATCAAAAGGTCTCTGCAAGATGATGATATTTGTGATCCAGGAGGAACCTGTTAACAAATGTCAGTTTCAATTGATTAGTTCTGAGCAGGTTACTACTTTGGTTATGCATCTACGTATGCCTGATTTTAATCTTTGCCATGGACTGGCTAGCTGTGGGTTTTCTCCGATCCTCAAGGCAGCATAACAGTTTCTAGAACTGTATTTGAGGTTCTGGCAGTGGTCACTGTGAAGAGTATGGTCTTCTGGCTTGTCATGCTGTGTTATTTGGAGAGACCCCTACACATACATTAATACATTAATTCCATTTTTAGGGTCAAAAAGTAAGCCAAGCAAGAAATCAGCAGAAGTACACTGTAGTATGGATCTCTTAAAAAATCAGCAACACAACCAACTTCTACATAGACCTACCACCCCAAAACAGGATCAACATTAGTATCAAACAACTGCGAAAGCCTTAAACAATCAATTTCAATTTTTTAAAATTTTCTAATATACAGATGCAATATGAGAGTGGTTCATGCATGATTATGAAAAACTACCTCAATAGGAATCTGCAGTTTTATCTTCTCAGCCAGCTCTTTGAAGTCATTTGACGAATATGGAGCTCTTCCGAAAAGGCATTCATACATGATAACTCCAACAGACCAGAGATCAACTTGGGCATTATACTCATGCTTCAATATTATCTCGGGTGCCATATAAAGCGGAGAGCCTTTCAGAGAGCTGTTCTGGTCTTCTGCAGACAAGTACTGGGCAAGTCCAAAATCTAGAAAGTGCATGAAATATAATCTTGGTCTTACAAATAATTATTTGGAGATGTCACTTTAAACTGATATTCAAAATTTAATGTAGTGCATAATTTCTTCAATCCGGTATGCTTACATTATATGATAATTCAATATTGCATCATTAAGAATGTTGCACATTTGCTATGCAATGCAACAAGAAATTGCGTGGGTTCTCAGATTTCAATGAATGCCTTTATTGGACAGTCACTTTTACACTCACACTTACAGTTATTCTCCACTTATAACGTCCTTTAGACATTTCTCCTTCAGTGTTACAACACTTCTGCTCTTGTCGGATAAGAACTCTGCTGCTAAAGTCGAATACAAACTCTGGTGGTCTCTGGCCGACGTGGACTGTTATAACTTGCTCTTGGACTGAATAGGGAGTACCTTGTCAAAGGGTTAATTCTGCATGTTGTTATGCAATGAACGTGGGAATACATGTCTGCCTCAAACAATTCGTTTGTAACAGTGGAAACACCACTGTTAGACTTTCATTTGTGGGGCAATAATTTCCTAGGCTTCGCTGCCTAGGAATTGCTAGCCATTGTATAGCAATGGATGCATTCTGATTCCAAATATTAACTTGCACACTTCACATTACATTTTATGCAGTGTTTGCCTGCACAAGGTCCTGCTGAAAAAGCTTATAAGTAATTCCAGTGCAGCATACTATGGTTGGACACCATGAATACAAATAATACTCATAAATGACTGGTCACTAGAAGAAACATGTAATGACTCACAGAAATAAACCGTGGCAGAAGTCCCTTTATGTTAAGGCATGACTCATGTGTTTATATATGCTGGCTCTGAATGTGTGTGGGTCTTGTCTGGAGGAATGTGCTTAGATGTCAAAGACATAACTTTCAACAGCTAATGTAATATCAGGTAAGTAAAATTATATTTAACAAGCACAGATGTAACCTCCAATTAGATCCTTGTGACAGCATGACACCATCTGATCAGAAAGTACGTATAACAGTCCATCAGCCAGCATCCAATTCTATGAAAAGGAAGAAATGAGAACGAAAACAAAGGCACGAACCTGTTAGAATATACAAGGTGACTCAAAGACCTATAGCCTAGTATTTGGAGGTTGCTGAGTGATAATTTGGAATAGAACACATACAAATTTTTCCAAGCAAAGATACAGATATCAGAATTTCAGTCTTGGCTTTTTTGGATGTTCGTGTAATGGAGCCTTCATAACATTCCTAGATGGAGCACTTACTGCATTCATTTATGATTCACATTAAATTTGATGGCAAATCACTGATAACAGCAAAACAGGACTGTACGATTTAGTAATGTGGAGTATTCTAATATGCGTTTCATGTATGGCTTATAATGGAAAAGTCAGAATTGCATGAAGCAGTATCCAGATCAGAGGCAACCCCCAACAGGTATATGCTTGCAATGGTATTGTGAAGTCTGACGGAGGTAGGTGCATTCATACCATCAGCACCATCTGGCTGCAGGAGATACAATGTGCAAGAATGAAGAGGGAAGTGTTTGATGCTGTACATCAACTAGCACTTGTTGGGTTGCATATGAAATGAGCTTCTCTCAGAGAGTAGAGTGTAGGCCCTATGACTTCCTTCTGGAATGATCAAACAAACCAGGTCAGATTTTTCATTTATATCCGAATACTGTTATCTGAAGTATATACATAAAAAAGAAACTTGACCCTTGACTGGGTACATGGGGAAACAACAGTACCTTCTTCAGTGGTTCTGTTTAATGTTAAAACAGCAATTAGCGCATCCATGTACTTTTCAAGCTAATAGAACGAAAGAAAGGCATAATGTTGGCTGATATTTAGCACTTCTATTACAAGCAGTGAAACTGAACTGATTGGTACTGCACAACTAATTATGTAACTATTTGTACTGACATAATATGCTGAACAAACTATGAAAGTGAAGAATAAACATATTCTTTTTTATCCATGATAAAAATTCCTACAGCTTCATGTTTCCATTTTGACAGTGTCTGAAAGCATGTTATGTTTGGTATAGAACATGAAATTATTTGTGCCCTGATATGAAAACATTTAAGATTGATTTTATCTGCTAAAAACTAAGTATAAACTAAGTATACTTGTATGTTGATGTGTCATCAGTAGAACTCTCCATGATTTTAGACCGCAAGTGAACTATGTAAAATCATAACACAGAGATAACTTATAGAGCCTTTGAAAATGTGGCACAGTTCAGATATTTGGGAATGAAGATCACAAATCAAAACACGATTCTGGAGGAAATTAAGAGGAAACTGAATTCAGGTGATGCTTGCTACCATTCAGTCCAGAATCTTTTGTCTCCTTGTCTGCTGTCTAAAAACGTAAAAATTAGAATATACAAAACTATAATTTTTCCTGTGGTTCTGTATGGGTGTGAAACTTGGTCTCTAATATTAAGGGAGGTACACAGACTGAGGGTGCTTGAGAACAGGGTGTTGTGGAGAATATTTGTACCAAAGAGAGATGAAGTGACCAAAGGTTTGAGAAAGTTCCATAAAATGCTGGGAAGTTCTTGAGTAGCTGCACAATTGACAGTTTCTCAAGAAGGTCTCAGCTCTATGGGTGAGTAACTGTTTCAAATATCACGTTCAAGTTCTAAGGTCTCCGATTTCTTTTCTCACACAATAATCATACAAAAAATTTGAAACTTGTCACTTTTCAACGTAATCTTCCTGCAGCCATATACATTTTTCACGTCGATGCCATGATTCCATGGCCACTATGAATGCTTCTGTAGGAGTCTGTTTTGACCACTGGAAAATCGCTGATGCAATAGCGGCACGACTGGTGAATGTGTGAGCATGGAGAATGTCTTTCATCGTTGGGAAAAGCCAAAAATCGCTAGGAGCTAGGTCAGGCAAGTAGGGAGCATGAGAAACCACTTCAAGGTTGTTTTCACGAAGAAACTGCTGCGTCGCATACGTCTGATGCACTGGTGCATTGTCCTGGTGAAAGAGCACACGTGCAGCATTTTCCGGCCGTTTTTCTCGCAGTGCTGGAAGGAGCTTGTTCTTCAAAACATCTTGGTAGGATGAACCTGTCACCGTAGTGGCCTTTGGAACGCAATGAGTAAGGATTACGCCATCGCTGTCCCAAAACATGGCCACCATCATTTTTTTCAGCACTGGCGCTTACCTGAAATTTTTTGGTGGCGGTGAGTCTGTGTGCTTCCATTGAGCTGACTGGTGCTTCGTTTCAGGATTGAAAAACGGCATCCATGTCTCATCCATTGTCACAAATGATGAAAAAAAGTCCCATTCATGCCTTCATCATGTGTCAACATCGCCTGGAAAAATTGCTATGCGCGCAGCCTTGTGGTCGTCCGCCAGCATTCGTGGCACCCACCTGGAGGGCACTTTCTGCATTTGCAGGTCTTCATGCAGGATTGTATGCACAGATCCCATGGAAATGCCAACTCTGGAGGCGATGTTTTCCACACTCAATCGGCGATCCTCCAAAACAACTTTCTCAACTCGCTCGACCATGTTGTCAGACCAGCTGGTGCGAGGCTGAGATAGTTTTGGTTCGTTGTCACATGACGTTCGGCCTTCTTTGAACTGTAGCACCCACGAACGCACATTTTTCACATTCATGACACCATCACCACACGTCTCACTCAACTGGCGATGAATTTCAATGGGTGTCGCACCACGCAAGTGGAGAAAACTGATTACTCGCTGTTCTTGTAACGAAAACATCGCCATTTTAGGTATCAAAAACACTCTTCATTCTCACCGCCACCACTAGAGTTCTGTGTGCCGTACAGTGCTGCCATCTCTGTCACACATTCACAAAGAGTGCACATGTATTTTAAACTAAACCGCATGTGTCTATCTGCTCCCAGTCCTGAGAAAAAAAATCGGAGACCTTAGAACTTGAATGCCCTTCGTATTAATATAGGATGTCCAGATGAAAGGTATCCAAAATAAAGAATTTGTATCTCGAAAACTAATTGTCATACATGTATCTGCTTTGTGTCATTGGGAAGGAAAATTCTGAAAGCTTTTTTTTCGTACCCGGCTTATGCGCATATGCCGCCACATTTTTGCCACCATGTTAGGAATCACCTGGACAGAGATGGCTGGGATATGAATTGGCAGAGGTGGACCAATCACTTGGCCTCCTAGGTTGCCAGATTTAACCCCAGAGGATTTTTCTTATGGGGTTATATGAAGAACATTGTCTACCAGGTTAAGATCAATTACCTTCAACACCTGAAAGCCCGCATAAGGGACGCTGTGGCTATGGTAACACCAAACATGCTTCAAGCCTGGATATTTGTTGTGCCACCTAGGGAGCTCACATTTAAATTTATTGCGAAAGTTATATATGCAGAAAAAACTTTGATAGTTTCCTTTTGTAAAGGTGTAGCCCATTAATGTGTATAATAAATTCTTTCTGAGATATAACGATTTTATTTTGGATACCCTTCATCCGGACAACCTGTATATGTATCGTTCATGTGTTGCTTGTTTTTACCGATTTTGTATATATGGCATTTTTATAATGAGTTTAAATGCTTTCCCTTTTTCTGTTTTTATGAAGTCCATTGTATCAGTTATAATCCCACATATGTGCCCCATGTTTAAAACTTTTAATGCGAGTTGCAAGACAGCAGCGAATATCTGAATAAAAAGTAGACACAGTGCAACAGGATGCTACAATACAATATTATACTGTAATTCTTAGTAACATGCAACAATACTTCTAGTCAGGAGATTGATATAATAATTAATTTTAACAGAATCTATATTCAGTGTTTTTTGCTTGAGCTTTATCAGATGTGGTGTACACAAATATGTAAGTTAATAACTATATACTCGATGTGTGGTTTTGGCTTTCACAACTAGGCCATGTTCAATGTTGAGTATCTTTTAACATTTTGTTATGTTATGTTTGACAAACCTTGCAGTTACCACCCACAGGACTAACAACTCTGGGAGAGGTTTGGTAGCTCTTACTTGTATATGGCTCTAGCATTAGGCATTATGTTCAAGGTGAAGCCATGACCGAATGAACAAGGGAGCATGATGCTAACCAATGGGGGTGTGTCCATGTGATTAGTGAAAAGAGGTGAAACATTTTTCATTACACCTTTTCACTAGCCACATGGATACTCCTCCATTCGTCCAATCATGGCTTCACCTCCAACATAATGCTTAATTCAAGAGCTATATAAGAGCCACCAAACGCCTCCCACAGTCATTAATCCTGAAAATGGCAACTAAAAGAAAACCCTCAACATTCAATAAGGCCTAGTCCCAAAAACTGAAACCATACAACAAACTTCAGATACTTACCAGCCAATTTTAGCGTCAGGTTTGGTGTGGAGGTTAGTAGTAAGTTCTGTGGTTTAAGATCCATGTGGCACACATTATGAGATCTAAGAAACTTCAAAGCTAAGGCAAGCTGTTGCAAGAACTTCTTGCATGTTGCTTCAGGTAACTTTCGTCGTTTGCGTATGAAATGTGACAGATCTCCATGTTCACAATACTCCATAATAATAAAAATATATCTGAAAAAATAGAAAATGAAATGTCTAGACTCACAAACTATAGCTTTCCCTTTCCATTAATTCTGTACAAAACTGCACTGACAAACTTTTAACTTACCACATGACTATAAATATATGCATATATAAACATAACCATCCTGACAAAAATCTGTACACCTGCCCACTGTTCCAAAGCCTGATGAACCATGAAGATGGCATTACATGTACAGTGTCCTGTCTGTCAGTAACTCCATGTGTACTGAAGGAGACATTTCTTCACTTTGTCGCAAATAATGCGAACAATTACTATAGATATAAGAAAGCTAATGCTTTCCATATGGTCCAGCTTTCTTCCAGACTAATATACAGATATATTCTGGGAGGTCACATTATTGGTCATTCTAAGCAAAAAAATGTACATGTACATGTGTCCTATTCCGAACGGTTTCCGAGACAGAGCTATTTCACTGTACAGCAGTATGGATTTGGCACCCAATTATGTCCTGCCATACTGCACATCCGTCTGAAGCATCAGTTGGCCTTTGTGACTGTTGATAGTCACATTTTGTAGGAGTACTGTGAAAAATGCTGCACAAAAATGCTGAATACGCTGATATGCTGTATATTTATGGCTTCTGCAATGGGATTACCATTGCTGATGTTAAAGAATACCATCGGTGGTTTCCTACGCTCAGAATTCTGGATCGTAGATTGCTTTCCAAGGAGTCCAATACATTTTGTGAGTGTCGTATGCTTCCCGGTGCTCATGTTTCATCTGAACAAGCACATCAATAACATGTGGAAGAACAGGAAAACATTCTTAAAATGGTACAGCATAGCCCTACAACTAGCACATGAAGACTTTCTACACATCTCAGTGTTTCACAAACATGTGTATGGCAAATATTGCATGATGATGGCTTGTATCCATTTCCCCCATAATGTGTGCTACATCTATACACAGGGGACAGTGCCATGTGTCTAGAATCTTGTCATTGGTTACACACAAACTGCCAATTGCTTCCATTAATACTACCCACTGATTAAGCTACTTTAACCCGTAATGGAATCAACGACACACGTAACTCACATCGATGGCCTCACTACAGTCCACTTGGTACTGTGGAAACAAGTTTTCAGCATCGTTTCTCTACCAATGTGTGGTGCGGTATGATCAATGACATTTTGATTGGTCCTCTTATTTATGTAATCATATGACTCAGTGCTATCGAGATGTGGTGTGAGCAGTGGAACACAAAAATCAATGAAAACAGACTAAGGCCATCTTCTTTTCTCATAGACTTAGTCCCCTTGAGGCTCATCTTACACTGACTGGATGGAATATCCCCTCTGTCAATCATGTAAAATATCTCGGCGTCATCTTCGATAAGAGGATTACATGGGGACTGTACACAGCAATGACTGAAGCCAAGGCCTTCAGAACATATTGCAGCAGCAGCAAAATAAGGTTCTGCGCACCACTGGAAATTTTCCATGGTGCACACCGGTCTATGATTTACATACAGCTTTAAACCTTCTGTATGTTTATGATTATAAATAAAATTGTGCAGGCAATAAGCAGAAGTCATATAAAATCATGAGAATGAACACTTTGTGGTATAGGACAAACTTAAGTCATACACAGAAAATATAAGAGGCTTAAATTTTGCAATGGTCGAGCTTACACGTGTTCAGGTGACTAAGCTGCTGATGTAAAAGTAAAAAGTAAAGGTATCCCTGAAACAGGCCGTGGAGGCCCGTAGGGTTGTGAGATGTTGAGGTTCCCACATTTTCTAGACAATCTGCTCATAGATGATGGCTACCGCACGCCCCCAAGCTGCTGATGTAGCATAAGATATGTAAGATGGGCATTACATACTCTGCAAAGACTGTACTGACAAGAGGATTTGTATGTAGTGCAAAAGGAAGAATATTTCAGTAACATGCTACTAGCAGATCACTGTAGGTCATGGTGCATTCATATGCACAAATGTACATTTCACAAAAGGCTAAGCATATTCAAAAAAGACAAACACATCTACTCGTCAGAGAGGATGTACATAAGGACTATTATCGTGTGTGTTCAGCTGGGGAAAAAATCGCTAGTCGTGGGTCTGAAGTTGCTTGACGTCAAGACGAACTGATTGGTGTTAAACAGCCAGTTGTAAAGTAACTCTGACTTTGACTGAGAACCATGGTTAGCAGTCAGTCACAGTGTGCAAAATCCTAAGCTGAAAGACCTAATTACTAAGCTGTTGTCTAGCAATGGCCATCTCCGTGGTGATTCTCTGACTGCACTATTCCATCTTTCAGGAGTTGGGGACAGACACAAAAACACACAGGAAGGAAGGTGATCCCATAAACCTAATTTTATTTTTCCAAAAAAGGAAAGAAAGCAAAACTAAATACCACAGAATAACTTAACTGCAATGGCAATATGGGAACTAGAACAGTAGTTTTGGATCCCATTGCAACCCTGCTCACAGCTATTGCGCCTCTCTCTTTTCTATGTGTGTACAAAACCAACTGGAAACGCTACATATAAAGGAGAAACAATATATATTTGGAGTCTGTAGTTAGAAAAAACCAAGGCCGTGCCATAGCTCAAACCGTTAGTCGCTGGCTTCCCACCGTGGTGGCCCGGGTTTGATCCCGAGTCTGGTCAAGTGGGATTTGTGGTGGACAAAGTGGTGCTGGGGCAGGTTTTCTCCAAGTACTTTGGTTTCCCCTGCCAATCTTCATTCCACTAATTGCTCCACAATCACCCTCACCTATCATCTGGGGCTGGTACAATAGGCCAGAAGTGGCCACAGTACAAGGGACTTGGGGGGGGGGAACCAAAGTTGGTGGGGAACTGCTATATTTTATTTGCAATTCTGTATGCAATACAAACCTTTCATCCCACTGAAAATCTTTCATCTGCACAATATTTTCATGTTTTAACAGTTTAAGTAATGTGATTTCTGTCACAATGTTGTTCACTGCTGTTCTTGACAATCTTTTCCTTTCCACACACTTTACAGCAACTACCTCTCTTGGACCATTCTGTTAAAAGAAAACACATTCTGATTTAAATCTGCAAATGATGCAAGCAAAATTACAGTTCTGTTAGAGAACTCAATGTAAGTCTCTGGTAGCATAATCCAAGGGTTTAACACTGCTAATACCAAAGACTTTCCCTAGTTATTAGTACTAGGTGGGCTGTACAAATCATTAAGTTCCTGAGAATGTATGATCCTGAATTACCTACTCACTTTGCCCTTCTCAGAACCAAATATTTTCCAAGCAATTTTAATGCATGTTCTTCCTTCAAAGAAATCATGATTCAAAACCAAACAAGTGGAGAACTGATTTATGTACCTTGTGGTGCATATTTTACATACTAAGTCTGAGGAAATTACGTCTATATGGCTTATGAACAGGTAGCTACTGTATATTCAACATAAAATGTAATTTCATTTACTTTCCAACAGTAATGGTAAAGGTAAAATGCAAAACTGTCCGTGCTTAATTTGACCCCATATTATGAAGACATATGGAAATAGATGTATCACTTCATGCATTCTTAATCACAGCATTAGATGAATTAGGTGGTCAGCTTATGCCACAACCACTTTACCTTCACAGAATCAGCCAATGGTTTTGGCTAATGGACAGTCTGGTTTTAGAAATGGCCCATCCAATAACAAAGTTACACACAATTTCTTTATTATTTTGCTTCCATCAACACAGTCTATTCATTAAAAGTTCAAAACATGTTTCAGCCTTTGAATTAACTGCTTATCTCTACAGATGTATTCTGTGCTTTGAGTCACCAGAAAATATCATCATGCCTGACAATCACAAACACAAAGTAAGAAATATACTCATCAAATACACCAACCCCAATATATGGCCCATAATACACTCACAATAACAAAACAATATATATTTCAGATCACAAGTGAAAGAATGATAAAACACGATAGCAGAATGGCACAAAAACTACATTATTCAACAATTTTATATTTGTTGAATATGATTTAAGCATTTTAACTAATAAGAAGTGTCATAACCACATATCTGACATTCCAATATTGCAACTATGAGTACAAGGTCATTGCACTAATATGTAAATAATGTAAATAACATGACACAAAATTCACACATATGTAAACACTGGCCAATGTAGGGAGAAGAAAAATAAATCAAAGGTACATGTACAATACCTCATGATGACCAAAAGGCTGAAACATGTTGTAAAGTTTTAATGTATTGCATATCTATAAATAGATTGTGTATATGGAAGCATAATAACAATAAACACAATATAATGCTATAATAAAATATTTATATGTTCCATACAAACTTACTCATGAAATTGCAAGCACTTATGTATTGGGTATAATTTTCTACAATCCTGCCAAAGGTTCTCACTGTGTTAGTCAAAGAATACTGATGCAACTAGCTTACTATGGAATAGTTGTGCAAGTGGTTTAGATCATACCTTATGAATAAATAATAAAAAGTCGTGATCAGATGTCCAGATTTTCACAAAAATGCTTATTCTAACTGGGGTAAACTTCAACATGGAATCTGCCAAGGCTCAATACTGGATCCATTCCTTTTAGTGTCTTAGACTGACCACTCAATTATCTGTATATCTCAGAGTTCAATATTGTGGGATATGTCACACAGTATACTGAAAGTCAATTAATATTTTGGAGGAATATGTTCCCTCCATCTTCAGGGATGAAGAGTAAGCCATGCAAGAAACCACCATGAAGCAGCCAGGCAAAGCAAAATTGGAAGGGGAATGTTCCTTCAAAACGTTGGTTAACTTTCAACTGACTACAAAGCGTTTTAGCCCATAACTACCGCTGTGATAACCTTAAATCTCATGTACGTACATCTATTTGTGAATGATAAAGAGTATAAAATTTCTGAACTTGATTTGAACAATCATGTAAGGGTAAAAAAAGTGAAGTTCTCCCTGTGTTTAATTACTTAAGCACTATACCACAGAGACATTAATAGTCATGTAGAATTATCAACAGATTCATATAGAATAAGTTTACTTTAAATTTCGATAAAACAAACTTCATACACTCTGTAACTAATATAATGCAACTAAGATGAAAATAAGCTATAATGAAAAACATATGCAGACCTCCTTTTCCCAAAATTAGACAGAACATGTAGATTGTTATTTTTGGGGTTATGAAACTGTATTCTAGTAGTTGGTTACTAATGTTTTGCACGGACATGCTGCCTTCTTCTGAAATGAAACGCTAAAGGCACGCAGTTCGAAACGATTTTTTTGCATACCTTCTTAAAGCCTTTATAAACAACTGAGTAACTACCCGAACCTAACTTTTCGACTAGTGTATAGTCCTTAACATGCGGTAGTGACATCGTTGTAGTTGCAGACAAAATTCTTCAACGTCTACTACATTTCACTTCCACAAGCATTCAACTAACTGTGGCTGTAATATACAGTAATCCAATTACTGTGCAATATTAAATGATAGTTATTGCTTTAAAGACACATTTTTATCTCGTTTGCGTTTTTGCACTTCACGCTGGTGTTTCAACAGCAATTCGCACTCCTACTTTCCTCTTTTAACTGCTGAGAATTGGAACCCACAGACAAAAAAAAATCATTGGTTGCCAACCATATAACAAAATTATGCAGGAAACAAGCAGAAGTCATACAAAATCATGAAAATGAGAATGTTCGCAACATCGGACAAGGCGAAGCGCGACACAGAAAGTATAAGAGGCTTAAACTTGGCGGCGGTCAGGCATACGACCGTTCAAGTGACTAGACTGCCGTGGAAACGAATACTACTAGAAATAGGGCATAATCTGCTGTACTGAGCCTGGATTGACAGAAGCATTGTATATATTGCACATAGAAATACGAAATTATGATTAAATTTGTAAATATATGTAAATACTGACAATGGACTTACTAATACGGACTATGACAAATATAGACCCGACCTCTCGTCAGAGAGGGGACCCCAAATGGACGGGACAGTAAATTTCGTATAAGGAAAAAAACGAAAAGAAAAGAAATCTGGTCATGAGCCCCGGCCGGGGCTAGACACCAAGACAGACAGACTGACCGCCAGTAAATCTGCTGCACCCTCTACTAACTGTAATATGGGAAAAAGAGAAGTTTCCAACAGATTGGAAAGGTCTTATAATCAAATTACTCAGAAAAGGAGATATAATAAAATGCAATAACTGGAGAGGAATAATACTGCTAAGTATTCCAAATAAATTGCTTTCTAGGATACTTTTGAATAGAATTACGAACGTAGTTGAACTACGCCTTCGTAAAGAACAGGCTGCATTTCGTTGCCAACGTAGTTGTGTTGACTTAATTTTCATTTCATGCATCCTGTTGTGTTACAATATACAACCTCTTTATTACAACAGTCACAACACAACTTAATTAATACACTGAGATTATCCTAGAACAAAGTAATGAATTTCAAACTACGTTATATTTGACCTTCATAGATTTTGAAAGAGCATTTAATTCAATAAATAGAAGAATTACATGGTATACACTGAAAGAATATGGGATACCAAAAAATTTAAGTTCAACATGATGTACGTATGATGATTTTAAATGCAAGATACTACAAGATGCAACATCTATCGAACCACTGAAATGTGAAGTTTGGTGTGTACACAGATCATGAAATATTGCGAATGTGCAAAACTAAGAGGACACATTCAGAAGATCTAATGTACTTAAATAATACACTCTGCACAAAAATAAAATCAAATCACTATAATAATACTGATAAAGCTGTAAGGTTAGAATACGATGCAGTGAGAAAGTGGGCTTTATGAGTTCTCCTTGGAACTCAATTTAACATGATTTATAAACTTAAAATACATGGGATTTGAGGTTCTCACAGTGGTGATTATGAAAAGTTCTGGTTTCTGGTATATAACACCACGCAGTCTGTTGAAAGTCAACTGACGTTTCAGAGGAACATATCACATCCATCTTCAGGGCTGAAGAAAAAGCCAAGCAAGAAACAAGCGTGAAAGAAGGGTGTAAGGAGGGCAGCTCTGCTACTCATTGATACAAGAGATGATTCAAGAAGCTTTACTTGGCACTTGCTTTCATGCTGGTTTCTTGCTTGGCATATTCACTCAGTCCAGAACCTTCTATCTTCTTGTCTGCTGTCTGAAAACATAAAAATTATAATACACAAAACTATAATTTTGACTGTGGGTGTGAAATTTGGTCTCTGATATCAAAGAAGGAAAACAGACTGAGGGTGTTGAGGAGAATATTTGTACCAAAGACAGATGAAGTGACAGGAGGTTGGAGAAAACTGCATAATGAGGCGCTTCATAACTTGTACGCTTTGCCATGTATGAGTATAGTTAGTATGATTAAGTCGCAGAGGATTAGATGGGCAGGGCACAAATGGTGGTGAAGAGGAATGCGCATATAGGATACTGGTGGCAAAGCCAGAAGGGAAGAGACCACTAGGACCAAGACATAGGTGAGTGGATAATACTAAAAATGGATCTTAGAGAGAAAGGATGGGATGGTATGGACTACATTGATTTGGCTCAGGATGGGGACCAGTGGAGGGCTCTTGTGATCACACTAATGAACCTTCAGGTTCCATAAAATGTTTGGGAATTCTTGAGTAGCTGTACAACTGCAATTACTTAAGAAAGGTTCAGCTTGGTGAACTTACTAGTTCAAATGGAGGGACACAGCTTGGTGATACCACAAGCTCACTTTTTCCACAAGTAAGGGGAAAAAAAGGCAAAGCTATCCTTTTAAGGGGTCATGAAGGCCTAAAGGGTTATCAGATGTTGAGGCTTCCAAATTTTCTCTAGACAGTAGGCTCGTAGATTGTGGTAAGCTTGTCAGCCTTATGTGCCCACTGCCCCTTACCCCCAGGATGATTCCTGGTACTCATTTATGTTAGGGGCTGAGCTGACCCCAGGGCCATAGTGCAGCTTGAAGGATTATGCGAATTGAAAAAATCCACCTCGTCGGGACTCGAACCCGCGACCTTCCAGCTTGTAGCATAGTGCCTCAACCAACTATGCTATGACATGCCACCATAAAAAAGGAAAGTAGACCAAAAATTACATTTGTGGTGAAGTAAAGAGCTGATTAAATTTGAGGAATTCTTGCTACCATTCATTTCAAAATCTCTATCTAAAAACTAAATATTAAATCATTTTACCTATTAGATATATGGTCATGGAATTGGGCCCTCACCCGTCATAGATTAAAGGAGAATAATAGTATCTTCTGGGATGTGATGCCATGTAATCTGGTATAATGTTAACAATATTTCAGAGGAATGCACTGCTTCCATTTTGCTTGCTGCTTGTACTCTTTGAAAGTGAACAGAAAGGCAGTACATTCCTTCAGGACAAGAGTAAACTTCTAGCAGGCTGCATGGCATCTCATCTCAGAAAGCTGCACTCATCATAATCACTGCCTCGAGAACCTTGAGTGTAATATAGATTTAAGGTGTTTAAGATGCTGATGCTGATGAGAAATTTGGAATTGGAGAGAATAGGAGGATAGAGACAATTACATGTACATAACAAGGAGCTTCATACTTTCACTATTCACCAGATATTTTTAGGGCAGTCAAATCAAGAAGAGGTGGATAGGGCATGGAAGCAGTGAGAACATACACATATAAACTTTAGTTGGAAATACTAAAACAAGAAACCCTCTTAGGAGGCATATGCATAGATATGACAATGCAACTGAAGTGAAAGGTAAGGTCCCTACCATTAATTAATTAATTAATTAAGCATCGTGCCATAAGGTGGTGGATGGATAGATCCACATATTCTTAGCATCTGCACTAGATGGACATGAGTGGCCAGCTTCAGACCCAACCACTTCTGTCCCAACTGGGAATTGCACCCCTATTCCATGGTCTTCCAGCCCATAGCCTATCACTATCCCAGGTCTTGAAAATATATATTATGGACTGAATAAACATCAGTGGCATGTACTTATGAACAAGAGTTATCCAGTTCACCACTGTTTCAGAGTTATGGTGTTTTGGATCAGTGGTTCTCAACCTTTGGGAGACCGCTGCCCAGTAAATTCTTTCTTTATAAGACGAGGGCCTGGCACTGGGCTGCAGCCCAGCGGTTGAGAGACACTGTTTTAGACAGTCTGCACACAACTGGTCTAGAGCTTCGTCAAGGGTATACCAGTGAATATCACCATCAATATCTAGACAGAAAGCAACCCAATAGACATGTGTTTATAAGAGTACCTTGCAATCTGAAGGAAACAGAGCATTGATACTGCAGAGAGGGCCTACAGCAGATGCAGTGTACAGACTGAAGTGAAGTGTTAGATGGCGAACATGATAATTCATTAACTATCAATTGTCATGTCACATGGAAACAGGCCTCTCTCAAAGGGCAGTTTAGTGTTTGGCATTAGGAGCCTTTTCCTCCAGTTCCAACAATGGCTTCTATACAAAACTGTAGATGAACCTTTCTTTTTGTGCCATGTACAGTAGTGTTCAAACCTTCATCCATCAGATTCCTTGATTGTAAATTTTGTTAGACACTTTCATTTAATACCAAATATGGTCCCAGCTGATCAAATGTGACTTGTTGAGAAGCAACTGCAAAAACGTAATGATAACATACTCAAAAGTCATGTCATTTTGTTTCTCGTTATAAGAAATGTTTATTTCAACAAGCTCCTAAAAACAAATGATGAACTTTACAAACAATACTACTACACTTCCTTTGAAAGTTCTTAATGTAATAATTATTTGGCACCAGTGAGGCACAGAGTCAACCATTTCCATGAAAATGCTGACAGGAATCTTCTGCCACTTCTTGTGCGTGATATTGAAGAGTTCTCGCACGTTGGATGGCAGGTGACCTTCAATATGTCTCCTAAGCCTTCCCCAGAAGTGTTTGATAGGGTTGAGTTCCAGGGATTGTGAAGATAATTTCAAAAACAGTTTCTATGTGGTCCACTAGTCTTGGAGGAGCAAAGATGGGTGTTCTGGGTCATCTCGTTTGAAAATCCATCCACAAGGATTTCGTTTTTGAATAGGGGAGTATGATATTCTTGAGGACATCTTTGTGTTGCATTTCCTTCACAATGCCATCAATGAGATGCAGAAAACAAATACCATCTTGAATAAACACAGCCCAAACCATAATATTGCCTCCACATTTAAATGTGGGCAGCAGTATTTTAAGTCAGATCTTTTATTGACTGGATGTCCAACATACTGCACATGTTCAACTTTGAATCATCAGTCCACAACACTGTAACCCATTCATTCATTACTGTTCATATGCTTATGATCCTTAGCAAACTGAAGTCAAACCTTCCAATTTCTCACAAATATATGTGGCTCCTTCACAGTATATGTTTAACAGAGATCAGCATCATACGAAGGGGGACCCAAAAATAACCGGAAACGACCTGTTGCACCTGCATGCTTTGTAGTTACGAGTTGTGCTGCTAGGTGGTGTTAGCTGGGGGTCTCCCGCAACTGTTATGAGCTGGCGTCAGTCTGAGTTAAGTGGTTTGTCTGTGGTGCTCTGTTGTGTGCATTCCTGTTTCAACCCTTTGGCGATTAGTGAGATGGCCGACCAGAAGGAACAAAGAGTGTGTGAAATTTTGCTTTCTGTTAGGGAAAACTGCACTTCACTCTTCAAGTCGCGGCAAACATTGACGCGGTTTTCTCTTTGGTCATCTCCGAGCAAGTGAGGAACAAATTTTGCAGACACCCATCTCATGTGCAAACCTTCGGTTAAAATTCGCTGGACCGTGCTCCATGAGATGTTCGTTTCCTCAGAAAGTTGGTCAATGGTCTTTCGACGATCTTCATCAATTTCACGCATACTCTTTGTTCCTTCTGGTCGGCCATCTCACTAATCGCCAAAGGGTTGAAACAGGAATGCACACAACAGAGCACCACAGACAAACCACTTAACTCAGACTGACGCCACCTCACTAACAGTCGCGGGCGACCCCCAGCTAACACCATCTAGCAGCACAACTCGTAACTACAAAGCATGTGCGCGCAACAGGTCGTTTCCGGTTATTTTTGGGTCCCCCCTTGTAATGACATTATTTGGTTGTCCAGATACTCAGTAAAGTTGCAGTTTTCCTTAATTTGGCAGTAATATCAACAGCTGTATTCTTGGGATCATTTCATCATTTTTGGCAGTAGTAATCTTCTAGCTTTTGTAGAGTAGTGTATAGTGCCATGAACAAGTTAATTAGCACACATATCGGTTACTGAAGCCTGGGAAATATGGGACATCTTTGAGACAGTATCATTCAACTGTCCTTGTGAAACAAAATCACTGCTGGATTGGAGAGGGATGATACTTCCAAGGAGGCATCCTACAGTATTACAAAACAAATTATGATAGACAAGAAAATATATGTAAAAAAAATGTTAATTGAAATGCAATCAAGATTTATGAGCACATTTTCACACTGATCTGATTGTTTCTCCATAAAGCCATGTTTAAGAGCCAGGATAGCTCAGTTGGCATAGCAGCAGGCTATGCACTGGACAGCTGGGGTGTGATTCCGAGTAGAGGTAGGATTTTCCTCTTCTCTATCGTGTACCGACCAGCTCTGGGGCCCACCTGGCCTCCTATCCATGGGGTACAGTGGCTCGGGTGTGAAACTGACCACTCACCTCCATCCAGTAAAAAATGGTGGAGTTATACCTCCACCCCCCATATATCTTCATGGCATTAGTGCTTAATTAAGCACACAGACTTTACCTTTTACCTTAAGGTCATGTTTGAGCTGTGAGAGTAATATGATAAACTTAGCACATTGACTTTGGTGTGTGATACCAGATGTAAATTTCTAACAAATGGTATAGTCAAAAAATCTAATAGACAAAGACTTTTTGAGTGCTCCTGTATTGTGAACTGATGAGGAAACATTCATGAACACTTAATATATAATCTCCACAACCCATAAGAATGGACAAAAGAGAATATGCTACTGAATGCTCTTAGTTTCATCCAAGTTCTAGCATCAATGTTTGAACCAGAATTGTATACAAGTAGTTCCTAATATGGCAGTATGTGATAGCAAATAACAGCAGTTAAATACAGTATGGTGATTTCCTTGAAATACCCCTCTTACTGCACTGTGTACTCCTTAATCTTTGCAAGAGCATGTGGTTTCAGCACGAAGAAACCCCATCTCAAATTTTATACCAACTTCATAATTGACTGAACAACCACTTTCCACACATGAAATTAGTCAAGACAACCAAAATCTGGCCTCCATATTCTCCTGATCTGAATGCTGTTGATTTTTTCTGATGTGGATGTATCGCAGAAAACATGTATGCTATGGAAGAGATGATCACAATGACCTGATCAATCACATCTTGGATACTGCAGGAAACGTTGGGAGCCATCCTAGACAACTAGTTTTGTCATTTGACATCACTGTGAAGCATGCATATGGGCTGGATAACTTTGAGCAGTTCTTTTTGATGTACATGGACTATATGTGTGTGCCACTACATAACCAGACATTTGTGTTCAATGTAATGTGAAATTCAAACTGAAAAAAGCTAATAACCTCAGAATTTGAGCTTTTAATTCATTGTAATAAAAAATAATAAATACACATGTTAAATATAAGTAACTGCTCTATACATGAATGGACAATTACCTCCCTTTCTTCAATAGTAGCAAAACATCATTAAGACAAGGGTGATCAATCAACAATTTATTTAAAAGTCTGTGATGACAGCATATAAATACAAATGTTGAGTTTGTGGACATTATCAATTGTCCTGCTTTAACTTAAAACACATTTCAGAGACTGGATTCGGTCTCCATCTTTAGGTAAAGTCTACTCAGTTTGGCTCAATCAATAAATCTTCACCGGTTGCATCCTGTTGTGTGTTGGAGATATATATAGGAATTAGGTGAACCGTCAACACAACAAATATTCTTGCTTTTAAGGCTTTACAATTTGACGTTTATATTCCTTCTACATGTTTCAGTCATACAAGACCATCATCAGGCAGTTATATACAGGAATATGTTTAGTTACTGAACTACCAATATGGATCCATACCAGTGCAACATGTGAATAGGGTTATAAAGTGTGAAACCATGCAGAGTGAAGAGATTATTGCGAATAGGGTTATAAAGTGTGAAACCCCGCAGAGTGAACAGATTATTGCGAATAGGGTTATAAAGTGTGAAACCCCGCAACAGTGTTATAATCAATTGCAGCCGATAATTGTAGGTTGTTAAATAAATCAATTAACAATCTGAACAGTGTCTTCAGTAACTAAACGCGTCACAATATTATACACTAACACATAAAATTTGCCTCAAATTGGTGTTACAATTAAAATAGAAGATATAAAATAAGATAAAAGATAAAAATATATACCATATATCAAGAGTAACAGTGTTGAAAATACAGGGTTATTCATAAGTCCGTGAAATATTTTAAAAATTCACAACAAATAAACTATACATCAGATCATGGTAATTCTTAGGCCGATAAAGAATGAATCTCTCCAAGTTTTTTTTTAAAGCCTGCGCATATAGTTGCCATGGTCTGCCTCTAGAAGACAGTAATAGCAAATATGGCGTTCAGTAAACGTGGGCAGTCACTTTGTGTTTTTGAATACGCAAGAACCTTATCTGTTGTGACTATGCACTGACGATTTCGAGCAGAATTCCAAAAGGCAGCACCAGTTTTCAACAGTATCAAGAAATGGTATGAGAAATTCAGGGATGTCCAGGACCAAGTGAAGAAACTGTGAATCATGTTAGACAAGCTTATGAGTGCAGGTCCCGCAAGTCCACTACATGTGCAAGTTTAGAGCTTGGCATTTCGCAATCAACAGTTTGGCAATTATCCGTAAGAGACTCAAGTGTAAACCCTACAGGCTTCAGCTGCATCAGCATCTCAGCAATAATGACAGAGTTGTGCGTCTTAATTTCTGCACTGAAATGCAAGAGAGATTTGAAGTTGAAGGTTTAGACTCATTCATCTTTAGCGACAAAGCAACTTTCCAGGTGTCTGGAAAGGTGAATCGGCACAATGTGCGCATCTGGGGGACTGAAAATCCCCATGTAGTCATACAGCATGTGTGAGATTCGCCTATGGTGAATGTCTTCTGTGCAATTTAAAAAAAGAAGGTTTATGGACCAATTTTCTTTGCAAAGCCCACAGTCACTGGGATGATTTACTTGGACATGTTGGAAAACTGGCTGATGCCCCAGTTGAATGAAGATAGTAATGATGACCTCTTTAAACAAGATGGCTGTCCGGTTCACTACAACAACTACGTGTGAGGGTATCTCTTTCAAATTTTGACACAAAGGTGGATAGGGCACACAGGACAAAAGATGACATGTTAATGCGGTGGCCACCCTGGTCCCCAGATTTAACCCCATGTGACATTTTCTTCTTGTGATTTGTGAAGGATACTGTCTTTGTGCCTGCATTTCCTGCTAATATCAGGGATCTTCGCAACCGTATCACCACTGCTGTGGCTCTGGTCACCTGTGATATGCCGACACAGGTGTGGGACAACATGAATTATCGCACAGATGTCTGCTGTATCAGCAAAGGTAGACACACTGAGCATCTGTGAACTATGTAAAAAAACTTGGTGAGTTTATCTCTATTTCAGTGTAATAACATTTGGTATCCATTGTGTAGTTTATTTATTGTAAATTTTCAAAATGTTTAACGGACTTATGAACAACCACATATTATGGAAATATTAAAATATTAAAAAATATTTAAAAAAATATATATTTAAACTACTAAGTATGGGAAGTTAAGAAACATGTATGCCAATTTATTACTAAGGTTCCAGTGCTACAGTGTAGAATTGGGCATGCTATGTCATTTGTAGTCTTTGGTGTTAGAAGATTTCTATGTAGTAAGCCTGCTTGTGGAGCCCAGAGACAAGTATCTATCTGCAAGAACGAGTATGATGTACTGGTTGTTAATGTGTGGTATATTAGGTGTGCATACTTCATGATATGTATCGTTATATGATCATAAAATATGACATGTATTTTGTCTGGGTGTATATGTTTAGTGCGTTCTGCACTTTGTGTGTGTCAAACCAATGCATAGTGTAGAACACACCGGACATATGTACGCCGAGACAAAACACATATGCCATATATGACACATCGCACTGGTATGGATCTATATCGGTAGTTCAATAACTAAACATATTGCTATATATAACTCCCTGATGACGGTCTTGTATGACTGAAACATGTAGCAGGAATATAAAAGTCGAATTGTAAAACATTAAAAGCAAGTATATTTGTTGTGTTGACGGTTCACTTAATTCCTATATACATATTGACAAAGCTATTCCCTATCTCCAGATATCCAGTCTCCAAAATGTTGTTTAAAATAAACATGATGATGGACAATGTCCAAAAACTCAATAATTGTTATAATTTATTTACATTTTCTACTCCAAATTATCTCCCCAACCGGCTCCCAAAGTCTGGGCATAGGACTCTGAATCACACTGTATATTCTGACCATATTTTATCCAATAATATATGTTTCATTCCATATTTCAGCATATATGAGAAAATGACCCAGAAACAAAGAAGTCTGGCATACTGTTGAAGAGAAATGTGTGAACAAATTATCAGAAAGCACCGTTTGATATTTTAGCCCTATATTTACATTACTCAGTCATATGAGGAAGGAGTTATGAATTAAAGAACACACAAACTAAACGGCAATCTATAATTAATAATTTTACAAATTTACAATATAACTTCTTTACTTTTTCATATTTTCTCAAGGCTCTAGCCTGCTACAAAATATGACTGCATTGAGGGATATCTAGACAGCATATGTTTTTGAAACTGAAAACCCAGAGCGCAGACCTCTATTATACTCATTCAGTCCTTTCTGGAGTGAATTATTCATGTGGATTTGTTGTTGCTTAAAAAATATGGATAAAAAATATATGATCAAAAGAAATAAGTTGTACAAACAATGGCGCACCAGTTACAATAAACTTACAAAAGTGTTATACTCTCTCTTGTAACAAATAAAGTTACACACCGAATGTACTAAATTTTAGGCATTGGTAGGCAACCCAGAGAAAGTGCCAAATTATTTAATATTTTATGTAAAGTTATGACTGACACTGTATAACTTTGAATTAGTATACGTCACAGGTAAATGTCAAAAATCAGACACTGGACTTAAAATTAATGAAAGTTCCATCACTGGATGTAATTCTGTACTGTTGTTACCACATAAAACTCGTTCTTCTTTACTCCTCTGGATGCAATATATGTGTAAGGTACTTCAAACAGAGCATCTTTAGCAATAATTATGCAAAAATGATATACAATTATATTAGCATAAATTAAATCATGCAGAACACAAAATAGCAAGCATCTCAGTATTATAATTGGTTTGTTTCACAGCTCCATGATTTTGCATAAAATTCAAAATATTCCTGATTGAAGTTCAAATTATGTTCATAATTTAAAGAGAAAAGTTTATATACATTATTTTAAATGCTCTGTATATGCATAAAAAGAATCGTCACTAAATGATCAGATGCTTTGCACCTAATCTGCCTTTGAATTTGTTTAAACCTGCTTTTTCTTTCTGAATATCAGTCAGACGGCATTTGAATAATTCTAAACTCTTAAAATTTATTTGCGTATTGACAGTAATTTATTTCTGCAAGTAAATGTTAATTCAAATGATATCAAATACTTCTACAGAAAGTGTGCAGATCCATGTTTACAACTTGCGCTCAGTGAATCAGAAAACCTACTGTATCTGTAAAATTAAATAAATAGTTTGGAACAAACACTTGAAATCACTGCAGTATCACATACTAAGTAGGACAATACAGCAGTACTCTCTCAACAGATTACAAATCTGTTAGATAGTATGTCTGAGTCCTAACTCACTTTCATCTGCGCACAACTAATTGTTGCAGCCATATTTGAGTCTGCATACAAGGTGCAGACTAAAAGCTCTGAACACTTTACTAGCATCAATCATATGTTCTTATTTAAGTCTACAACCAAATGGCTGTTAAAATCACATTTATCAAGGCAGGGCCTGGTAGGTTGATGTTTAACCACACAAAAATGTAACAAACCTTTCAAGAAAAAATATTAGTGGTGCCAGTCAATCAAAACTTTCATTGTAAACAGAGGATTTATGTACAATTTAATACCTAAGAAAAGGTACATGGTATGTCTGGATGAATAAAGAATATCCATGATGAAAACTAACATGCAGTGAGACTGTGTCACTTCATCATATTAACAAGTCCATGAGCTAATCTGATGTTCATTACACCAATTTTCTTCTCTTCGTAATTCCCATAAGAAATTAACGTTGTATATTGCTTTTAACTGTTAAAAATTTCCACTCCATGAGTGTGCTGAAGCTCACCGGGTGCCCTGTTTATATTCTCGTTGAAGCTGGATACTGCTGTCTGGAACCACTACAGGGACTCAATTGGGAACAGACCTAATACCCAGCAATGTACACCGCCAGTCATTTGAACCTGAGAGAACTACACAAGTCTTCCTTTCTGCTATTCGGACGCACGATCACAAGCAGTAAATTCTTTGTCGTAACTAATAACAAATGTAAGTGTTCCACACATGCATTCAGTCACATTTATTCTGTGTACTCCCACCAATCCTTCTCATAACCTTCATGGACATGTTCCAGCAAAACTTTCCTCCTACTGTCGCAGTATCTGGAATTAAAAACACATTGTTTATAAATATCTATTACCCAAAACTCATACTACACAAATGCTTAGAGAAGTGTTATACATCATAATATTTTAAATTCACTTTCCTACAATTTCAGCCATGCAGTCTATAACATGATACTTTACCTATTAATGCTGTCACTGCCAAAACAATGTTTTTAACTTTCTTATATACATATGAGCATACATACGGAGTATATATGAGAAAGTAAGGTGACTATAAAAAAATCATTCTTGAGACTGTTACAGAGTCACAACTTTTGCACCCCTTGTTATGAACGGGATGAACTGTGATGTTAGTTGTTATTCAAAAGTTTATCCATCTTACATCAGTGGCCAGTGAATCTGAACATTCCAACTAAAATGGGAGCCTTTCAGACAGGCTCAAAAACAAGAATTTGTTAACACTTTCTTAAAACAGCTCCAATGATTTTGACTGAATTTCAATAATTTATGGAATCATATCCTTAATTAAAACAGTTTTGGTGGGATTTCATTTCCATGGCAATGCAATCAAGGTCAATTATACATGAGAAAGTATATGCAATGTCTTAGCGCTGATTTTTCTTACTTTCCTAGTAATGAATGTCTACTCTGGCTCTGCTAATCCGGCTTTCAGGCATATGTCACATTGCATCCTCCTTAAGATAATTCATCCCAAATGGCCTACAGGCAAACTGCCATTTCTTCCTTTCCAAGGGCTGTACTTGGAACGTCTGTGATTGGTCTCGCCTTCCTTCCCATGGTGTTTACTTTCCAAACACTCCCACTGCTCCCTCCTTAAGGCCACTCCTCCCAAGTGACTCACTCATAGGGTGCCAGTCGATCCAGGTGTATCACCATCATTTTGCTTCTGCCAGTTGGTGAGGGCAACAGTTGCAAGAGTGGTCAATACTCCTACATCCATGGCTCTCAGTCTGTTGTTAGTGGTTTCTTCTTTCTTTTCAGGGGGCCGACCCCTCCACAATGTCCTGACATTCATTTTTCGAATCCTGACAGAATATCCAGCTATTCTCTTTGTGATCTCCAGCCCTAGGGTCTCCCTGAAGGTTTTGCTAACATTTTTATTTCCCTTACTTCCTAGACATAATTTCTCCTTTAGGTCTTGGTTCTTTGTGTCGCTGTTGCATTCCATTGCCCTGGCCTTGTCCCTGATGACCGTGTCCTGTTAGCCCTCAGCAGGCGGTGGTAAACTTCTTCCAGGACCTACCACTGCCCTGGGTCTGTTTCCTCAGCTTTCCACAGTGCCTTACGGCTAGATTCCAATCCCTATGCCACTTCTTCAGTGCTGACAGGTTTCACTACATCCTCTTCCTTAGGGACTTCCTGATGCTCTGACTTACACTCTTATCTCCACTGAGGTTGCTCCTTACTATCTACAATCAAGCAGCTCAGATTCAAACCAGGTACTTCTCAAATATCACTCTACCATTTAACAATACCTATTCTGTCATATTTCAAGTAGATCTCATTTTCATCTTCATAATTCCATTCAAATGAGGTAATTTCTGGGAAATTCACACATTCTTCAGCATTAAAATATACCAGCAGTAACTGATATCTAAAGAACCATTTCTCACCTATATTTATCCTGCACTTTTTGTTTAATATCTGCCAGATTTTCTGAGGTAATATCTCTCTCCAGATATTCTGATAAAGTCTCCGTAGCACTCTCCAAATCTTTTTGGTTTTCCTAAAACATAATGAAAAAGAATTTTTCTTAAGTTTTCTTAAGTATACAAACATATCAAATAAATCTTCAAGGATGTTTTCATGCTATTTAATCTTGATTATATGCATAAATTTAACATTACCAAATGCTGGCAATACAAGAAAATTGTGTGTAACTGAAAGTATGTGGTCAGATCAATCAGTTTTCAGATTAGCCACAATATGACCATTACTGCAGTTAAGACAAAACTCCTCTGCTAAGTGGAGTACAGTATAATCTACTTAATAATTTTCACTTTATTTCAAAGTCACAGGTGTATACAGGGTGTCCCAGGAGGAATGGACCAAACTTCGGGAGGGTGTTCCTTATGTTAAAGTATGCCGATATAACCCAAAACACCTATGTCCAAAGTTGAACGGTTACAGAGATAATGGCCAGAGAAGTGTCAAACTTTGACCGGCATTGCACACTTGTTGATTACAAAATACATATTAAAACTGGCAGGAATATGTGGGTTCTGTAATGTTAATAATGTACGTAACATCAAACTAACTTGTGAGTGACATAATGCCATAAAATTGAAGTACAAAATACTCGCTCGCCATGTCATAATTGTCCTTAGGGTTTCCAAGCACTATACATGACACATGAATGGCAAGCGCTGACGTAACGTGGCTGACTGCGCGTTATGATAAAGCCAACTACATACGTATGGCTAGGGTGAATCACGGCACTCAAGGACAAACATAGATAAGTCCTCTCAGTTGAGAGGTACAGTGCATGGACCTGCCATAAGACCACACTTTTCTTGGGCCATTATCTCCATAACCGTTCAACTTTGGACATAGGTGTTTTGGGTTATATTGGCATACTTTAACATAAGGAACACACTCCCGAAGTTTGGTCCATTCCTCCTGGGACACCCTGTATACAGATATCTTCCACTTATAAGAACTGCACCAATTCCCTACTATCCTATTCTGATGCTTTACTAGGTTCTTCCTTGAATAATGAAAGTGACCTTTGCATATTGTCAACCTCTTTCTTTGGTGAGGAACATTTATAATGTAAGAAAACCTAGAATAAAGAACTTACTTCAAATATTACAGACTGGTTATTTTTCCTTAAGTAGTATGCGAAGACATAGGTGTACATTAATGTCTGCCGACACTGACACAGAATGTCAACAGCTTTCTTGAGGAACTGCACCTGTATTACAGACACAAACAGATTTTAAATCTTGATGCCATGTTGTGCAAGCAAGTGAAAAATCAAATTCCATCCTCTGCTTGGGATATAACATAAATTATGAAGTGCTGTCAGGAATACTGGCATGCACATGGCTGTATGACAAAACATTTTTGTACAAGAATCCTAACATCTCAAATTTAACACCATGTAATCCAGTGAAAGTCTAACAGTGTTTGGGAGGAACATATTGCCTCCATCTTCAGGGTAGAAAAGTAAGCCAAGCAAGAAATGAGAAGTAGTTAACTATCACCAGAGTACACAGTATTATATCCCAAAAGATATAACATTTCATAACTGCTGGTGTGAGAACATTAAATTGAACATTTTTGTACAAAATCACATTTTTAGTTATGTGAAGTGGACTGTCAACACAACATAAAGAAGGATATCTTCAAGGTGAAGACAAAATAGATGTTGTGGTGGATGATCAAAATGTGGAGAATTAGATGGTAAATATTTTCAAGTGAAGGTTACCCACGGTGGTGTATTTTTCATTTAATGGCAAGATCTGTGTCGTTAACTTTCAATTCTCCACACTTTAATCCAACTCATCCCAGAAGGTATGTGGGAAATGAGTATACCATTCACAGGATAACTGGTAAGAAGCTACAATGCTGAAGATACAAGGAAGACCCTCACACAGGGCATTCGCACATGATCCTGTAACATCCATGACCCCAAGATAATGCCAATAAAAACTGCATTTAATTGTAACACACTTAGGTATTACTTGAAATGAACATTTAACACCACAAGGTGTAACCTGCATTTTAACTTTTACACCAGTTTTAGGATATTGTCACATGTTTAGACACTGAAGACACTGTTCGGATTGTTAATTGGTTTATTCAACAACCTACAAGTCTCGGCTACAATTAATTATAACACTGTTACGGGTTTTCACAATTTACAACCCCTATTCAATATTCAATTCACTCTATGGTCAGTAGTCTACACGTTTTTATAACGTGGGAGTTATACAAGTGCAACTGTATCACACACACTCCCAATTATTACTCGGTTATCATGAACTATCACTGATTCTCACACACACGTCCTTAACTCGTAACTTGCCGCTGGCTAGATTCCAACTCAACTGTCTTCATAGGCAGTGTAGCTCTCTTATATAGTCGCAGTGCCTGCCTGTTACGCAATGGGTACTGCTGTTGCCTGTTACCTGTGTCACAGCTGTGTTGCGTGTTATGTCACCGTGGGGAGAGGGGAGGGGTGTTGACTCACCTATTACCGTAGTGACGACAGCGCTATGATGCCGCCACGTACCGCTGGGGAGGGAGAGGTCCTCCTTAAGGCTGTTCATCCCGAATAGCCTACCGGTGCACCCCCGTTCCTTTGCTTTGGAGGCTGTTCTTGCAGCATCTGTTCTCCGGCCATTACAACCGCTCTCCTCTTAAGACCAGCTCGTCTTGAGCGGTTTCCTTTCAACTTGCTAGAAGATCTAGTTCTATCCCATTCATCCATCACTTTCATCACTGCTCGGGCGGCTGGTACTTCTACGTTACCGGCTCCTCTTCTGTGCTATGCTTCTTCTTCGTTTCGGAGGGGGTCGACCCCCCCACAAGGTCCAATTCTTGATCATGTCTTTCTTCGGAAGTTCCTTATGTCGACGTAACAGCACTTGAAGTGTTGTTTGCACTTGCTGACATCGTCGTTCCTCCTGGTCTTCCCGCCACTTGCTGGCATGAGACCGTGGCGCCAAGTCCTGTCTCTGGCATCCGAAGGTTCCCTGGGGAGTTTCCTTCTTGAAGGCATTTCTCCAATGTCATGCCACTGTCGCGCGACGGGATATCTTCCTGCAGGTGGCAGCCAACTTCATCCGGGATTTATAATCTCCTCGGGTCCAAGATTTATTGAAGATATTCCTCCGACCCCATGCCACTGTTGCACAGCGGGACACCTTCCTGCAGGGGGCAGCCAAGTTCTTCTGGGGTCCACAACTTCCCCGTGTCGGATTCTTCATGTTTCGCTGATTTCGGTCCCTACGCCTTTCCTTCTTCGGTTCTCTGACCGGCATTACTTCGGCGTCTTCTACGGGTACCTCTCATTGGTCGGCTGCCTCAGGTTTCATGCCCACTGAGGCCGGCTCTTCTTCTCCTGGACGTGCCTCCATTTCTCAGCAGGCCATCGTCACTCCGACTGGTATCACTATTGGGACCTCTTCTTGTTGTGCCGCCACAGGTTTCGTGTCCACTGTGGCCGGCTTTTCCTCTTCTAGACGTACCTCCATCTCTTGGTAGGCTATTGTCTTTACTTCTTTTTCTAGACGTACCTCTGTCGTTTCTCGGCAGGCCGTCATCTCTTTCCGCCAGGCATCCATATTGGCCTATCTGTCAGCTTCCAATCTGGCTAGGAGTTCCTTGTGGCTGGTCTCCGCTTTTTCTTGGTTGGAGTCTAGTCTTGCCAGGAAATCTTTCCTGTCTTTTTTTCTATTGGCCTCCATTTCGTCCTTCTCGGCCTTCCTATCGGCGTCTAATTTTGCCAGCATGATATTTGCTTTTTCTTGATTGAATTCTAATTTTGCAAGGTAATCCTCTATTTAATTTGATTAATTAATCCCTAATATGTAAGTTTTAACCTTTACCAACAAGCTTACTTTACTTTAACCTGTTTATACTGTCATGTGTAGTGGGTTACGAGTAATGAAAATAATGGGTAATAGTTCGGATTATTGGATTGGATTGGTTTTATTTTGTGACTGCTACATGTTCTGATACATATTTGGATCATCACCAGGCAGTATTCTTAAATACATCACTCGTTACTGAATTATCCTAATGTAGATCCATATTAATGTTAACTGTTAAAATCGTTAAGATATATATTCATGTCCATGATTTATTTCAACCGTCTTCCAGTGCATACACTCATCTGTCTCACTCCTCTCTCTCGCACTACATGTTTCGGCACAAAAGTGCCATCTTCAAGTGCTTATTCGATTTACGTTAAACTAGTTCACTGCATGCCTTGCCGTCTTCATATTAAAGTAACTAAAATATATATTTATCATATATATTGATAAATATTAAATGTTAAAAATATTAAAATTGTTCAGGATTTTTCATCGGCACTTTTGTGTCGAAACATGTAGTGCGAGAGAGAGGAGTGAGACAGATGAGTGTATGCACTGGAAGACGGTTGAAATAAATCATGGACTTAAATCAGTGCAACAGGACGCTAAAATATAACATTATATATATTCATATTTACAGAACTCAATTATGACAGCACATAAGGAAATCAAGGAGAAATACATACAATAAAACTAGCAATAACATTGTACGCAAGCATCACTAATAACCTGTAAGTAATTCACCCACACCATGCAATATAAATACATATAACTCAAAACTTAGATTATAACAATACGTACTAATTTACGTTCAGACACAAAACATAACAACGAATCCCAGAAGATACCATCATCTACCATATATGATAAGACACATGGAAACTAACATCGTAATGATGGGACAATATACATATATTCGTTCATCAGTAATCTGTCAAGACGACAGGTCCACAGTCTCTTCCAAAACAGTGCCTCCACTTGATGCGATCTAGAGCTTTCTCCTTCAAATGAAAATATCCTCTTCTGTCGCCAAGGTCATCCAGCAGCTTCTTACATCTTCTGTCACTTCTATCCGCCCCTCTATCTTTCCTTCAATTACTTCTTTTAGAAGGCAGTTACCGCGTAAGATATGACCAATCCAATTAGCCTTCTGTTTTCTTATTTCATTTAGGAGATTCCTCTGTTCACTGACTCTAAATAATACTTCTTCATTTCTCACATAATCGGTCCAACTGATCTTCTCCATCCTTCTCCAACACCACATTTCGAAGCTTTGCAGGCGTTTCTGATCTACTGCCCTAAGTGTCCAAGTTTCAGCCCCATACAAAGCAATGCTCCAAATGTAGCATTTCACTAGTTTCTTTCTCAAATTTAAGTCCAATCTGCTGGTAAAAAGATTCTTCTTCTTGCTAAATGGAGCTTTTGCCATGGCACTCCTAGATTTAATTTCACACGTACACCTTCCATCATCTGTTAACAAGCTACCCAAATATTTAAAACATTTCACATTCTCCAGTTGTTTTTGGTCTATCTTTATTGTGACTGGGGTTGGTTGTCTAAAAATTTTCATTATTTTTGTTTTTTCCACATTAATTTCGATTACTCTATCAATCATACACTGTAGCAGTTTCTTCCTTAGCCATTAACACAAGGTCATCTGCATATTTAACAGTTAGAATAATTTGCGCTCCTAATTTGAAGTCTCCAAGCCCGTCCAGAGCTTCTTTGGTAAGGCATTCGCTGTACAAGTTGAACAAAATAGATGATAAACAGCATCTTTGTCGAACTCCTCTTCCAGTCTTCACACTTCTTGTCTCCCCTCTGTCCAGTCGCACTCTACTTGCCTCTGATCTACTATTCTACTCCCCTGGGAGTCTTCAATGCCAGTATTTTGAATCCCATGATTCTCTTTCCATCCTAGTTCTTTTGTCTTCATGTACATCAAATCATAACGTCCTGTCCTTTGAAATTCTATAATCTCATTACATATCTTCTCAAGATATTCCTTTTTGGCCCTGTCCGTGGCTCTTTTCAATTCATTCCTCAGTCTCCTGTATTTCCTCCTGCCTTCTTCATTGTTTACATTCTTCCATTTCCTTGCTCCTCCATTTTACTCATCATCTCCTGTGTAACCCATGGTTTTCTTGCTATCTTCTCAACTTTACCAACCAATTTGCTAATAGTATCTAGCATGCATTCTTTTATATTGTTCCATTGCACTTCAACATTTCTGCTTTCACTTTCAATTGCACTGAGTTTCTCTTCTACGATCTCCTGCATGCTTTGTCTTTGAGCATATAACTTCTCCAAATCCTATCTAGGTCTGCACTTTTGGAATCTTATAATTTTCTTCAACCTGGTTTGAAACTTGGCAACCAGTAAGTTGTGGTCAGAGTCAATATCTGCCCCAGGCAGCGTCTACACATCCTTCACACTGTTTCTGAATCGATATTTCACAAGGATGTAGTCCAGCTGATGCTGCCTCCAATCCCCAGGTGAGTTCCTTGTGTAAAGTCTTCTCTTTGGCTTCTTGAACCAGGTGCTGGTAACAATCAGTCCATTTCTTTCACAAAAGTCAATAAGCATTTGATCCCTGTGATTCCGTCTTCCTAGTCCATGTGATCCAACAATATTCTGGTATGATTCATCTCCAACAGTGCTATTCCAGTCTCCTAATATGATGCTGTTTGTGTCACCTCTTCCATCTTCCTGAAGAATTTCTTCAATTGTGTCATACACTTTTTCCCCTTCATCATCTTCATACTCTGATGTTGGCATGTACACTTGCATAATCAGTATACCTACCGGTTCCGCCTTTAACTTCAGAGCAATAATTCTGTCATTACAAACAATCCTCACTACACTTTAATGCACCACTATTGCCACACCTCTTTCAGCCCGTTCACCTCCAGAAGAATACACTGTATAATCACCACTTCTTATATCACCTTGTCCTTTCCACCGTACTTCGCTGACACCTAAAACAGACACCTCATTCTTCTGCATTTCTGTTTTCAAATTCTCCAATTTGCCTGCTTGATTCAAGGTCCTTACATTCCATGTTCCAATCTTGTAGCCGTGATGTTCCTTCTGATCTTCGCACTTTTTCTTGTCGTAACGCCTGCTTGACATTTCCTCTAGAAACACTTCCCCCTGGAGATCCAACTGGGGGAATAGTTTACCTCCAGATTGTTTTGTCTCCAGAGGAAACATCTCGCATACAATAACTCAGTAGGAGTAATGAATCAATTTATTTACATATTCTGCTCCTAATTACCTCCTGAAGTTTGGCCATACTACCCTGAATCACAAACTATATGTCATTGCACTGGAGAGATAATGGATGCGCAACAAAAGAGCAGAAGAGAGGGTACTGAGGAGCAAGAAAGGGGAAGAACAAGATAACAACTGAGACTATGTATCTCTCAGAATGATTATATGTAAAATGTAGTCTTTGACTTCAAACAAAGTAATACTTATTTTACTAATTCATATATTTCATAATGTTATATTACAACTCTGGGATATAGCCAATAAATTATCTCTAGATGTGCATACATCATAGTTTGTAACACCTGTAATTTCTTTTAGCATCTCTTGCTGTTTGGAAATTATGTTTCACAAATTAGCAATGTTCTCTGTTGAAGATGGGAATTGTAACTTAAACTGAATACATATGCAGACAGTTCTAATAGCTGAAGAGAAAGTGAAGATTTCGTTCACTGAGACTCAGTTACAATGCTAGTCCACTATAGCAGAGGTGGATCGATTTATACCCCCAAAATCGGACTACCTATCTCATTAAGTTTCTATAGGAAATTATGCATGAACTTCATAAAAGAAAATCTCTAATTGTTTCAACATGTCATGATGGTGTTTCAACGGATTATCTAACTATACCAGGACCAAAGTTTAAAATACACACACAGCAAAAAGAAAAAAAAAACATGCCACCTTGAGAAAATATCTTCAAAAACCCGGCTGTAAAAGTAAGGCATTTAAACAGACAACAGCTGGGGGGGGGGGGCCTTTAATTGAAAATACAACAAAACTTACTCGTCCTGGTGATGAGGACTGAAATACTTTCTATCATACAAATGCCATAACTAAATTTATGATAAAAGGAGCACTTCAGAAGAATCATTTTTAGGCCTGTGGCCAACTAATGACAAATACAATATGGGTACAACTCAAGTCCAAGGTAGTAATAACACGTGACAATTTGATGTCAGAAGTGGGATTGGACTTACACACATTACCAAGTTTCGAACCCAACACGTGACAATTTGGTGTCAGAAGTGGGATTGGACTTACACACGTTACCAACAAGTTTCAGTCGCTAAACATGTGACTATTTGGTGTCAGAATTGGTTTACAAACTTGAACACACCTCAACAAATTATACTGCTACAAAACGGAGAAACAAGATATGGAAAAATTGTTCCTAATACTGGAAGAAATGGAGGCCAAGAGAAAGAAAGACAATGAAGACTTCCTGGCAATATGGGAGGCTGACAGACAAGCATAGCGAGAAGAGATGGCCACCATGAGAGACAATAGGGTGAATGCCAACCACAATGAGACGTTGGCCTGCCAAGAGAAGGAGGCATGTCCAGAAGAAAAAGAGCCAGCCTCAGTGGACATGAAACCCGAGGCGGCCGACAAACGAGAGGTACCCGTAGAAGATGCCAAAGTAATGCTGGTCGGAGAACCAAAGTTGGAAAGGCGTAGGGACCGAAAGAAGCAGAATATGAAGAATTCAACATGGGAAAACTGTGGACCCCGAATGAAGTTGGCTGCCCCCTGCAGGAAGGTGTCCCGCCATGCAACAGCAACATGGCGCAAGAGGAACATCCTCAGGAATTCGCTGCCGACAGGTATATGACTAGCCGTGAAGGTGTAACACGGCGCAAGAGATCTTTCGTAAAGTATCCTGAATGCAACACTGGCATAAGGCACAAAGGACTGAAACAGCGACGAGTCAGCAACCTATTGAAGGACCCAACCGAGAACGCCATTGGAGGGTGTATATCAGGACAGTGATCTCACTCTGGAGGGAGAAATCATAAAAAGACCTACTACAAGATTTTCGGGGAGAAGATCGTGAAGAGAATAGATGGATCTTCTGTCGGCCTACGACAAGGCAAGGATTGGACCTTGTGGAGGAGACGACCCCCTCCAAAACGGAAAGGGACCTCAAGTAGAGGAGGAACCAGTAATGTAGAAGAACCGGCCTCCCGAGAAAGAGTGAATGTGCAATGAATGAGTGTGACAAAACTGGATCTTCTGGCAACTTACCAGGAAACCGCTCGAGATGAGCTGGTCTTAAGAGGGGAGCGGTTGTAATGGAAGAAGAATAGTCGCTGCAAGGAGTAGCTGAAATAACATGAGACACAGAAAGCCATCCTTTGAAGAAGAGGAATGGGGGTGCACCGTTAGGCACCAATTTTGGAAATCAAATTGACGTGTGTAGGTTAACACACGTCTGGAAAGACTGGTGTTTTAAATTTTAAACTATGGGCAGTGTAGCAGCTACGTAAGAATATACACCTGACGATGGCCATTTAGGGCTGAAACATGTAGTGTAGAGGAAGGAAAGAAGAAAGAACTACAATTAAATTGTTGCACTTAAGACAGAGTTTGTCTCATATATCATATACCGTTAGGCTATTTGGGACAAACAGCCTTAAGGAGGGAGCAGTGTGACATGTTGCACTATGGAGGACACCCCTTCCCTCCCCAGCGGTGACGTAACATGGGATGCCACCATTGCTACTCAGCAGTAAACAACTCCCGACAGTGTTGCTAGGCTGTCGGCAAACATGGCATCAGACAACAGTGGTGCCTATTACGTAGCTGTTTTCTGTGTTGTCCGTAACGGGGCTAAATACGGAGCAGTGAAGACTATTCAAGAGTTAATTACAAGTTGGCCAGGGAAGAGTATTCAGTCAAGTAATTGTAATACTGCAGATAGCAGTAGTTGTCACATTGTAAACTGTGTGAGTGTATGAGCGAGTGTGGAATAAAATTCACTATATCCAGTAAGGCGTGAAGTTATCTGTCGCGTTATACACCCAACACGTGACAATTTGGTGTCAGAAGTGGGATTGGACTTACACACGTTACCAACAAGTTTCAGTTGCTAAACACGTGACAGTATTAATGTTGTCATTTTGTCTTTCACCTTTACATATTTTGAAACAGAAAGAGTGTGAATGTTTCTACTAACATTAATGGAAATTCACCTAACTGTCCCTTCAGGTACATATGAAAACCAAAGTATCAGCCTAACATTTATTGTTAAAAATATTCTGTAAGCCTAATATACTAATATATCTGAAAATAAAAATATATACTCATATTTTAAAAATGGGGAGCAAGTTTTGTAATGCGAAACTAAAGGACTGTTAAGTGAAGTTATCCATCCTCAAATTTTAATTTTAAAAGATGGGGTCGCAGAATTTGAATGAAAAAATTGACCAACTTATAAGTATGGTTTGGCAGCATAAATATTTCAACTGAAGATATGACTTCAATCATGAAATTTTCAATTGTTCCAAAGTGTTGCATTTTAAAAATTAAAACCCTGCACATTCAGAAACTGAAGTGTGTGGGTTTAGGGACACATCAGCAGCCAAGGATCAAGGATATTTGAGCCTGTGTAAGTTTCATATATAAAATAAGCCAACACATGTTAAAATGAATATATTCATGTCAGACTGAAAGAAGGCCAGTCTTATGCTAGCTTTTAAAGGAGATCCATCTCTTCTTTGATATATAAGTTAACCCTTCTGTAGGTGTGATATGACATCTTCCAGCACCAATATGGCTCCACACTGATGGCATATGTGTGTGGGGTCTGAGAGCAGGTAATGTAAAGTGACTGCAGCATGGATAAATTAAAAGCTCTGGCTGCAGTTTTAATCATTTAAGCCCTACAGCCAGATGCAAACCATATTTGGTCAAAATGTTAGGACACACACCGAGGACCAATGGAAAGTTCTAGATTTTAGGCATTGCTTAGAGGTTAGCATCACTGTTTACTCTTCCAGAAAGGTATGAATTCCCACTGTTTGATGACTCTGGGTGATTTTCTTGTGGGGAATGTGGTTATCAAACTCCACTTTGCTTTGTACCAAGATCATTCCTGTGTTCATTAATCTGAAGCTACAGAACGCATGAGTACATTTTTTCTTAAGGTTCTTGTTCTAGCTCAGATTCCAATTAAAATGATTTTTAGGTGTGCTATCTTGTGGTAACATTTAGGTAATATGATACCTAAATGTGTTACTTGGTAATTTTTAATTTTGATAAACCGTGAAGTTAGTTGTTTGATTTGGATAACACAGTTTATTTTAAGTTCATTTACTGATCTATTCTGAGCGTAGCAGTTTCTTTTATGGTACATGTGGTATTTATTTTAATATACTGTGACATGATGCCTAAAAGCAGCAACAGTGGAGTTGAAGCCAGGCGTCCATTGCCAGGCAACGGCTAGGTACACACCTCCTAAAAGCCGGAATAGTGGGGCCAGACATGGAAGTACCTATTTTGCAAGGCAATGGCACATACACATTTCCCAGACAACATGTACATAAACAGTTACAACAGATACAAGAAACTGAACCCTTAAATTAGGCGTTCAGTACACAGTCGGACAAAGATAATAAAGCACAAAGTCTGCTTTTACCGGTTCTCACGGTCTTCGCTTGCAGATTTCTTATATTTTTTCTTCTACCCTGAAGATGGAGGCAATACGTTCCTCCGAAACGTCGGTTAACACCACATATACACGGTGCCAAATCCCAGAAGACTGCTTTCTTCAAAGCACAAAGAGTTTGCCAGACAAGAGAGTAAGTGTGACTCACACTCAGAGTTTGGAAGAAGTGAATTGGTGTGCTTTTGAGAGAGAGAGAGTGTTCGAGTAAGCGTGAAGTGTAAGGTAAGTGTGAGTGGAACAAGCAATTATAGAGACTACAAATTCTTCAAGATTTGTGTTACCAAGCAAGCAGATGCTGAAGACTTTGCTTTGAATGTTATAGTTACAGTAATATTTCAAGTGTGATGACTGTTCATAGTTTGTGTGTTATAGTTACGGTAATCTTAAGAGTGTAAGAACTAACTGTAGTTATGACTGGTGAATATCCAATAAAATGATTTACCAATACAAACCCTGCCTTTAGTCACTAATACACGTGACAATACGTATATCAGTACTTTAATCTATTCAATCAGTGGCACAGTGCAGGCCACTCCTCTCAGAGATTCATCCATCTTCCTATTAATCCTGGCCAAGGAGAGTGCGTGAGGGGTATGCCACACAATACCAGACACTAAAATCTCATTTTTTTTACCAGCCATATGTTAATACCAATAAAATGATACCAGGCTGTATAGGAGCCTATAAAAATCCTAAAACTTTGCTAATAAAATAACAGACACATTTCTGTGTCATGGAAGGTACAAATACAGAAATGATATAGTATGCATTAACTAGAATTAGCAAGACCTACACTGAACTGAAGATGTTAGAAGATTTCAAATTTTTGGCTATTTAAGTTTGAAGGATATGGCCTAAGCCAGTGGTTCCAATCCTGTGGGATGGGGGATTTAGCCATGAATATAGCTCTGAAGCACTCCGTGGCTGGTTTACTCTATTAACCCTGCTGCTGAAAGCTAAGCATCCTCAAACTTGAAGCACTATAGTATATATAGTAAAAAATGAAAATTACCTCAATCCACGACATATTATGTTGCTGCATTTCTTCCATCTTCTCCTTAACAGAAGCATATAGTTTGTGCTCAAACTTGAGTGACTGCATGTGATTCATATACCGATTACAGTAGAACAAATATCGTTGAAGTGCAGCTCGTGATCTTTCCTGTGCATCCCTGGCTGCCTTGGCTTCCTCCTCATCATACCGATTACAGTTGTACCTATATCAAATATTTACAGAAGATTCAATAATGAGTCATTAGAGCAACAAATCTATAATTAAGAAAAGAGGCTGAAGAATAATATAGCTAATTTCATTCCCACACAGACAATGAAATAAAACAGAAAATACAGTGGAACCTCGCTTAACAAGCATAATTCGTTCCAGAGTCTTACTCATAATGCGAAACACTCATTAAGCGAAACATTTTTTTCCATATAAATTAGTGTAAAATACAATAATGCGTTCCATGCCAAAAAAATACTCAAAAAATTTTATGCATAACGTTTATTCAAAGAAAATTATATATACATTGTTAAGGAGCATGAATCATCTTCATCTTTTCTTCTGTGCGGAATGAACCAACCTGGAATGCGAATTCGATTTGCAGAAAAAAAAAATCGAAATAATTAGTTTATTATTTATGATACACATCTAATTCTTTTTTACTAGAAAGCTGTCTAGAGACATTTGTTTTTGCCGATGTTTCAAAATTTGGTGAAAATGCGACACAGCATTATCATTAAATAAATTTGTAGTGCACATAGCCACTGCCTTATTAGGGTGATGCTTTTCAATGTATGATGCAAAAGCTTCCCATGCTTACAGCATTTCTCTTATTGCGCCAGAAGATTGTTGCTTTGCTGTTACCTCCTCCTCCTCCTCCTCTTCTGACAAACTCTCCTCCACAACTTCTTGCTGTGAAACACAATGCAACTCCAAATCGTGCAAATCGTTGATGTAGACCGATTGTATGTGCGTGCTAGATCAGCCATGCTCACACCTCGTTCTCGCTTTTCAATGATTTTACGTTTCATTTCTACGTTATTTTTATTCTCTTATGGCTGTCTTTTTGTGGCTTTTTCTTCAGGGACATTTTTGCAAGGGTTATTAAACTTTGCACAGAAAAAATCACAAATAATATGTCTGAACACAAGTTTGGAAAAATGTGTGATCACAAGCGACACTAAGATGCTAGCGGAACGAGTGCTAAACACAGACTGATGTAGCAAGCACACAGTCCGGGCCTTCCCCTCTCGTCACTCATTATGCAAAACATTGCTCGTTAAGCGAGTCATTTTTTTTACAATTTGTTTTGCTCATTATGCGAATTACTCGGTATGAGAGGTGCTCGTTAAGCGAGGTTCTCCTGTATACTGTATTCCACATCCATTCAGAACTTGTCTATCACACTGCATGTAATGGGGAGAGGGGTTGTCATCTGTCCTTCAAAAGGTGACATGTCTATAAAAAGTAGCTGTACTCATACAATTTCCTACAAATCCACCAGAGTTCAAGGAGGTTCAGAGACTGCAGTTAGTCAGTGTTCAGTTAGTACAGTCTGTTAATGATTCAGTTAATGAGGTGTAGAGTACATCAATTATCAGTTCAGCTCAGTTCAGTGACAAGAGAAAAGAAGAGAGACATGGTAAGTGTAGCGGGGTTGCAGTGAAATCAAAATGGAGAAAGAAATGGTCTTAAGGGCATAGGAGGTTATGGATGGTAGGAATAATAACTGCTCCAAATATTGTTACTTACTTACTTATTCACGGAGCTGAGCCCTTCTGGAGGAGCCGCCAATTCTGCAGCTACTCAAGAATTTCCCAGCATTTTATGGAACCCGAAGGTTCATCACCGTGTTCACAAGAGCCCTCCACTGGTCCTTATCCTGAGCCAGATCTATCCAATCCATACCATCCCATCCCATCTCTCTAAGATCCATTCTAATATTGTCCACCCACCTACGCCCTGGTCTTCCTTGTGGTCTCTTTTCTTCTGGCTTTCCCACCAATATCCTATACGCATTCGTCTCCCCCATTCGTGCTACATGACCTGCCCACCTCCACCTCCAAATATTGTTAAATGTTTATGCAAAGCGAGTAAACACCGGTTGTTAAGCAAAGTGAGTAAACAGCGGTTGCTAAGCAAAGTGGGTAAACAGTGGTTGCGAGAGACGACGGTAATAACAGCGGTACCCATTATGTAACAGGCAAACACGGCGTCAGACAACAGTGGTGCCTATTATGTAACTGTTTTCCCGTAGTCCGGCTGAGGGTTTATAAGGGAACTACATAGCCATCGAAGACAGTTCTCAAGGCAGCTGTCTACGAGTTGAGTTGGAATCTAGACAGCGGAGAGTTATGAATTGAATTGTGGTAGTCACCAAGTTTAGTTGTAACGAGTGAATCGTGATAGAGTGGACAGATTTGTGTGTAGGGTTCTAACGTGTGTAGACCCATAACATTGTTGTAATTAATTGTAGCTGATACTTGTAGGTTGTTAAATAAACCAGTTAAGAATCCGAACAGCATCTTCAGTAACGAAACACGTTACACTGGTGTCAGCAGTGGGATTGGACTTACACACATTACCAACAAGTTTTAGTAACAAAACATGTTACAATATTATAACAGTTCTGTAACTTTGAACAACTTCATCTGAAAACTTCTACTGATCCACGTGATTACATTGCAAAGTACAGCAACTGCCATTTTAAGAGGAAGAAAATAGGGATACAATTCTATTATTTGTATAGGGTGTCTGTAAATGACTGATACACTTTCGTGGATAAAATAAAAGGAAACTACAAAGTATACCTGTCATCAGCAGAAAGTCAAAATTCTCAGAGATTTCAAAATTGGCAGTGTATCTCCATATTATCAATCTTTACCGCCAGGCTCTATAATTTTCAGAAATGACATCTCCCACAGGGAAGAGCTTTTGTGTGATAGAGTATGCGAAATAAAATTCATGGACCAGCGTTCAGCAGGCCTTCAGAAAACGGTTGCATATTGATCCGCCTCAAGCATCAATACAGAGGTGGTCTGACAACTCCGAAAACCAGGGATGCATTTGTAAGAAGGAAAGCAGTGGCCATCCTTATGTGAGTGAAGAGGCTATACGGCAGGTGGAAGCACTTTCGATCGAAGTCCAAGGAAACGTGTGTGGAAGAGAAGCCGTGGGTTACAGATGCCAAAAACGACCCTGTGGCTAGTTCTACACACACGGATTTGCACGAAACCTTACAAATTTACCATGATTTACAAACTGGAACCTGAGGATTGTCCTGAATGGAAAACTTTTGCCAGACCTTGCCCCATCACTCTCCCAATATCATTCTATGAGACTTCTTTATGGGGGTTTGTGTAAAGGAAACACTATTTGTGTCACCTCTACCACTGCATATTGATGAAATGAAGTTGAGAATTACCATAGCTATCAAGACAACTGACAACTGGCACAAAATGTTAGACAGTATGGGATGGGCTGGATTACAGACTAGACATTTGATGGATCATGAATGGAACATCTTTAGGGTTCAAAAAACTTTCAGATTTTGTCATTCAAATGTTATGAGTTAGAACTGTATTCACACTTACCTTTGTATAATAAATTAAAAGTGCATCAATCATGCAATCCCTGACTTACAAATAATATTTCACGTGTAATGTACAGATACTGTTATATGGCAGTGAATGGGCTGTAAGAGAATGTAGTTCAAAGAGGGCTTAGCTTGTTGCCTACTTCTACTGGTTTCACGCTCGGCTTACTCTTTAACCCTGGAGATGGAGGCAATACGTTCCTCCAAAAATGTTCGTTCACTCTGAACTAATCTGTGTTGCAACCCAGAAGACCATACCCTTCAATGTAGAGGTATATTTATGATTCATCTTGAAACGTTAAAAGGTCTTGAAGACCGAAATTTGGTTTTTGGGCAGGACGTACCAAATTAAAGAGACTATCACAAATATATCAAATGAATATGTATATATATTGTGACATGTTGACCCCTACCTCCCCAGCGACACATAGCGGTAACATAGCGTTCGCGTAATAGGTGAGTCATAACCCCGCCACTCTCCCCGCGGTGACGTAACGTGCAACGCTACGTACCCATAATCAAATTCCTACTGTGACGTGGCATGCAACAGGCACCACTGCGGCTATATAAGGGAACTGCACAGCAGCTACCAGTCAGTTGTAATGCGACAGTCGCCGAGTGTGTTATCAACAGTTCTCAAGGTAGCAGCCCGCGGGTGTGCAATAACTAAGAAGTCATCGAGCGGAAGACTTATTGTGTGCTTTCGAGACTTAGTGAGTGCTGTAGTACAGTTATATCTGGAGTGTGTAATTCAGGGAGATTTGCATAGCTCCCGCGTTATTAGTACGAGAAGATTTTGTTGTAGGGTTTGTAAAGTGTGGAAACCCGTAACATTGTGATAATTAATTGTAGCCGTTATTTGTAGATTGTTAAATAAATCAGTTAACAATCTCTACGACGTCTTCAGTAACGAAACACGTTACAATATATTAAATAACAAATACAAATACAACCTAAGTACCTGCAGGTAATAAGCCTCCGACAATCACAATTGTACCGACCAGAAAAGGTGAATTGACTGCACAGTTCAGGGTCCCACAACAGAATGGATCACTCGCGTTGGACCTCAGCTGACGGGAACCAGGAAGTGGAACATTGGAAGGGGTAAGTAGTAAGAAAGGGGGTGGGGGGACGCCCTCTGACGTAACGTAGACCCGGCGTTACAATCTCCACATCAAATTTCACATGCTTAGCAATATTCTGTTCTTGGACTGCCTCTGTGGTCTAGTAGTCAGCCTTCCTGGCTACAGATCCGGAGGTCAGGGTTTGATTACCGGCGCTACCAGATTTTTTCTGAGAAGTAGTGGCTCTGGCACGGGGTGCACTCAGCCTCATGAGGATAATTGAGGAGCTATTTCAAGGAAATATCAGCTCAGGTCTAGAAACGGCTGTGGAGATTTGTTGCGCTGACCATGCGACACCCTCTATCCGCAAAAGTTGGCACTAAACTTCGCCGACACGCAGCTGTCGCTCGGTTGGTATAGTTCGCTTGCGGACAAAAATCATGGAGTTTGTTTGTTTAGCCCCTATAGTTCATTAGATAAGTCAAAAGCTAAAGAAAATTTCTGTATATTTCTATATATTTTTCATGTAAACATTTACATTTCACAAAAAAGAAAAAATCCCTTAACAAAGGCTGCATGTTTTTCCAACATCTATTATCATACATCATCTTAGGACCCTCAACTACATGAACTAGTGGTGCTCCCACCTCCCAAGCTCATATGCCTGCAGTGTCGTTGCCACCCATTGTAGGATGTTAGAAAGTATGGCTACTTTGGTGACCTCCAATGACATAATGTTCATACCAAGTTTCTTAAAAACTGACCAATTCGTTCAAGATTTCAAAATGGAGACGCACAAACTGCATGGTGATCTAAACCTTTCTTTTCTTAAGAAAGGAAAATTATGCTAGAATGGCAATACTGTAATGTAACAGAAAATAATGGCTGAAGTATTACTGGTGTTATTTCAGAGTTACAAGATAGTGAGAGATGGTCTAAGAAAGAAAGGAAAATCCGTTAATGTTAATTGTAGAATGTTATGAAACACAATAAGAAAAAGTTAAAAATTCTGAAATACAGGAGATGCAGAATTACAAATGTTCTAGAAAGAAAGAAACAAAATATTCAAGTTGATTATATTTACAACAATTTAGGCAGTTCAACTGTCACGATGCTTGTATACAGTATATGTAAATGTGCGAGTGTATGTGCACAGGTACACACAGGCATGAATTTATGTAAATAGGATAATACCTAATCCTTCCGGCCACACTATGGCCTTGGGGTTCACTCAGCCTCTAACAGAAATGAGTACCAGGAATTTTCCTGGGGAGTAAAGTGCGGCCGGCATGTAGGGCTGACAACCTAACCGCCATCTTTGAGCCGATTGCCTAGATAACGTGGGACCCTCAACGTCTCACAACCCTATGGGCCTTCACAGCCTGGTACAGCGATAGATTTATTTTTTATTTTTTACTTACATTCATGAAACTACACTGACTTCTTATATTTCAATAAAAGGTAAACTTGTCCCTGTGCGTAACTAATTAAGCAATATGCCATGAAGATATATGGGGGAATGGATGTACAGATCCACGTTTTCTTGACCTCGGCACTAGTTGGAGGTGAGTGGTCAGTTTCATGCCCCAACCGCTTTACCCCCAGCAAGGAACTCCCGGTACCCTTTGGATAGGAGGCTGCGTGGGCCCAAAGCCAGTTTGGATGATATGGAGAAAGGCAAATTCTTCACCCTACTGGGACTCAAACTCCCAACTCCTCAGTCATCCACCCCATAGCCAGTCACCATAAAGTATGGTTAGAGACAGAAACTTCATTATTCAAAACAGAAATCAAAGATATTTTGTTTTAATTTTATTGATTTACTTTCATTTCAATGCTGAAACATAAAATGAAACAGCTGTCTATCTTACTAAAAGCTTATATTCCCATTTTCAACATTTGGAGGAAAATCTGCAGAATTTTGTTACAATTAGTATTCCATGGAAACTGCACATTACAAGAGTACTAGAAACAGAGTTTGCCCGAATGAAAAATTTAATACTTTTGAAACTGTGACACCCACAGAGCCACAAATTTGAAATTCTGAACAACGATGAAGAATTGGGTCTTTAATCTAGCAGGTTCCTTGACCTTGCTGCATTCTCTTCACTATCTTTTTTTAAATTTGCTTAGTGGGGGGGTGGAGTCCAACCGGGTCCACTTGGCACGGCGGCCACTGAGTGGCCTATTGTAGCCTGCCCTGGGTGATTATGATGATGGAGAATTTGGTGGAATGAAGGTTGGCAGAGGAAACCGAAGTACTTGGAGAAAACCCGCCCCAGTGCCACTTTGTCCACCATAAATCCCACTTGACCAGACCTGGGATTAAACCCGGGCTGCCGTAGTGGGAAGCCAGCGACTAACCGCTTGAGCTATGGCGTGGCCTTTCTCTTCTCTACCTCATAACCATTATTTTCAGCAGTACTGCTCCTTATCCTGTAACCTTTAATCCGTATGTCATCTATATCTCACATATGAGCAAACATCGTTCAATACAGCAGTAAGGATTAAGAACAAAACATGTTACTCTCCAATTATATACAAAACTTCTGTTCTCTTATGATGCTGCAGACAATGAGGGTCCCACATTAGGCTATATAACAGCAGGTTTACCCTTTATAAGAATAAATTTATTTGCAGACATGGCCTCTGCAAAGAGGCATACAGAACTGAACATAAATACTTTTATATTAGTGTCCTCTAAAGGTTAACCTTAATGGTCATACATTGTACTACTGATGGCACATGCACAGGTCTAGCATACCATGGCTGGTGTAGGATCCCAATGTTTGCAATATACCCATAAATCCCACTGCCACTCATGTAATACCCCGTGGCAACACTGCAGTAGCAAGAGATTTTAATCCCCTATTCCCAGACGATAAAAGTTAAAAGAACACTGTAAAGTGTTAGAGCACAGTTATGCAGCTGGTAGCTTTCATGTGAGTGAATGTGCGATTTGTGATCAAGTTTTAAAACTAAGATAAATGTTAATGCACATATACTTACCAAGATGAGCCGTGTGGTTCCCACGGACCAAGACAAACCCAACAAAAGTCGGCCTTACAATTCTGATTTTTGCACACCATATGATTGCAGCCACCATCTTTTTCAATGGTCACATTACATTTTGGACATTCCTGAAAATTCAGTAATTATAATTTTTAATGGATATTATGCACAGAAGACTGTAACCAAAATAGAGGTTAGTATAAAATAAACTGTCCTACCAATTTTTAGTGGAAGCCCGGGATAGCATAGTCGGTATGGCAACTGGCCACAGGCTATATGACTGAGGGGTCTGAGTTTGAGTTCCAGTAGGGTCAAGAATTTTATTTTTTCCAAGTCATCAAAACCTGCTCTGGGGTGCACCCAACCACCTCTCCAATGGGTATGGGTGCTCTTACCCCGGGGGTAAAGTGGCTGGGGAGTGAAGCTGACCACTCACCTCCAGCTAGTGTCGAGGTCAAGAAAATGTGGATCTATACATCCACTCCTCCATATACCTTCATGGGATAGTGATTAATTTCTTAAGCACAGGGACAATCTTACCAATTTTTAGTACCTTTACAGCTCATAAACTAGTTTAGTTTCTTTGTGTTATATGAGATTCAATGCTGTGTATGGTGGCAATTACCCAAATAGTTAAGTCCAAATCACAATTTAGTACACCACCAATTTCCCATACTTACATCTAAAGCAGGTATGTCAAACTCATCTTGTACAGAGGGCCACCTAAGCCCTGTAAATAATACTCCAGGGCCACACTTCAAAATAGAAATATATGTTAGATTTTGATACTCGTAATTAATAATTTACCGTGTCTCACGGTGTTGTCGCTTGCAGATTTACTTATACTTTTTCTTCAACCCTGAAGATGGGGGCGATACGTTCCTCCGAAACGTCGGTTAACACCACATATACACGGTGCCAAATCCCAGAAGACTGCTTTCTTAATAATTTAATGTTTAATTATAACCTTTATACATTCATCACAATGTAACATCAGCACCTGTCGCTGTGTGAAAATGAACTGAATGACAATGTACAAGAAACTACCGGACTAGTAGGAAAGTGTATCTCGTCTCAATGGTCATAAAAGTGAAAGTTTGCTAGCAGCCCATTAGACAATGGCTTGGGGTTGCAAGCTAGTTTTGAAGGTAGAAATCACTTGCACTTGTCTGTCAGTTGCCACCCTCCTTGTATTCTTACTGCGCCTCCAAAAGGGATTCTTGGAAATACTTGGGGTGGTGAAGCTGTGCGGATTTTAGTGCGTTAACCTTCTGAAATACAATAGTTTGTCCTTCATGAACTTTACAAACCGTTAGTTGGACAAACCCTTCTGCAATTCTCAGAATCACTTTTCCTGCAGCCTGCTAATTTATGTCTGCGTGAGACTTCTTGTCTTCAGGTCTGTTGGAAAATTGTCCTTACAAAAAATATCTTTTCATTTTCACACTGCATAAGGCCACAATCAAATCATAATAATCTTCTCTCTCAGGTGCAGATGTTTCTGGCCCAAACCCATGATCTTTGCCAGTATATACCAGGCAACCTATCCTTTTTTTTTAATTCGCTTAGTGGGGGTGGAGTCCAACTGGGTCCACTTGCCACGGCGGCCACTGACTGGCCTGTTGTAGCCTGCCCCGGGCGATTATGATGATGGAGAATTTTGTGGAATGATGATTGGAGGTGAAACCAAAGTACTCGGAGAAAACCCACCTCAGCGCCACTTTGTCCACCACAAATCCCACTTGATCAGACCCAGGATTGAACCCAGACCACAATGGTGGGAAACCAACAACTAACCGCTTGAGCTATGGCGTGGCCAGCCAACCTATCTAAGATCCATTTTAGTATTACCCACCCACCTAAGTCTTGGTCCTCCTAGTCATCTCTTTCCTTCTGGCTTTCCTACCAATATCTATATGCATTCCTCTTCTCCCACATTCATCCTACATGTCCTGCCCATCTCATCCTCAACTTGATCATTCTAATTATACATGGTAAAGAGCAGAAGTTATGAAGCTCCTCATTATGCAGTCTTTTCCAACCTCTCTTCACTTCATCTCTCTTTGATACAAATATTGTCAACACGTTGCTCTCAAACAATCTATGTTCCTCCCTTGATGTCAGAGACACAGGAAAAATTATAGTTTGGATATTATAATTTTTATGTTTTTAGACAGCAGATGAGAAGACAAAAGGTTCTGGATGGAATGGTAGCAAGCATTACCTAAATTCAGCCTTCTCTAAATTTACTCCTGAATCAGGTTTTGATTTGTTATAGTCGTTCCAAAATATCTGAACTGTGTCACATTTTCAAAATATCTGTTATCTATCTTTATGTCATGATTTTGTCCTGCATTCTGGTGATGAGACAGCAACATATACTTAGTTTTCTGTGATTACTTTTAGACCAACATCCTTACTAGCGTCAATTAAAGTCTGTGTGTTTTTCTTTATGGTGTCTATGTTATCACCCAGCAGATTCACATCATCAGCACAGACCAGCAGCTGATGTGTCCCATTTAATTTCATACCCACCTGATCTTCCTGGACCTTCATAATGGCACATTCTACAACCAAGCTGAAAATCAATGGCAATAAAGTGGCTTGTTTTAAACTATCCTGGACAGGAAAGGTATAAGACAAATATTTACCTATATGGGCTTTACTATGAGATGCTATTGGAATGTTCCTGGACTAGGTCAAAAAAGAAATGCTGGCTTCATTTACTCCATTTCTGCTGTCATCTCCTTTGGCACATATACAGTGATCTCTCATAGTTCAAGACACAGTTAACACGCTGCTGCTTTTGATCTTTTGTCAAGAGTTGGGGAACAAACTTTGTGGCAATGCAGCACATGTTCAAATTTTCTTTTAAGATCTCCTGACAAATCCCATAACTGATCCAACGGTGTCTGCAAGCTCATGGATTGTTCGGTGACGGTCTTCGTCAATGAGTTTTCGTATTTTTTCAACATTTTCTGTCTTTCTGCTGGTGTCTGGTCGCCCTGAACATTTGTCATCTTCAAATGACACTTGAAGGCCTTGAAAAGTGAATGCCATTCAAAAACCGCAGTCCAGTTTAAAAGATGTTCTCCAAAAGCCATGCGAAGCATTTCAGGAGTTTTGGTAGGGGATTTACCGAGCTTCATGCTAAACTTGATGCATACATGTTCCTTGATTTTGCTATCCATCGCAGACAAAATGTGACATGAAGTCAAGAAAGCACTAGTGTAAAAACAATGAGTGTTCATCACTAGCAGCATCTCCAGACTACTGAAGAAAAATGGCATTCATGCAATCCAGAAACAATTAAATGAAATGACATCCCACTTCAGATTTACCAAGGAGACAACCCCCAACCCAAAAATCTGGAGCCCACAAGATCCCCACCTCATGTGGCAAGGTATACATCAGAAAAATAGGCCAATATATTGTGACGTGTTGCGCTATGCAGACACCCCCCCCCGCCAGCGGTGACATAACACCATTGGAGTGCTGTCGGTACTAGGGTAATAGGCAAGTCAACACTCCTTCCCCTACCCCGCCAGCAGTGACGTGGTCAAGGGATGCTGCGGTTGCTATGCAGCCATAAACAACTCCTGACAGTGTTGCCAGTAACACCTGTAAACATGGCGCCAGACAACAGTGGTGCCTATTACGTAACCATTTCCCCGTTGTCCAACTGAGGCTTTATAAGGGAACTACACAGCCGCCGAAGACAGTTCTCAAGTTATGAGTTACAAGTTGGCCAGGGAAGAGTATGCAGTCTAGTATTGGTGATACTGTAGATAGCAGTAGTTGTGAATCTGTAAACTGTGTGGTTGTAAGAGTGAATGTGCAATAAATTCGCTATATCCAATAAGGTGTGAAGTTATTTGTCACGTTATACACTAAACACGTGACAATATATTAACCGGGATTTTGGAAGGCGTTAAAGACACCAATCTGGAGAATCATCAATTGCTGGTAGCCAAAAACACCCAGAACAGAGGTCATAGCCAAAATCCAAATGTACCATCCGCTCATCATCAGGGAAGCCCATGAAGTAATAAATCACCCTCCATAATTTTAACCACAATATAGATGTAGTAAAGGAGGTCTCACCTCTTCTCTCTAAAATCCACCACTGAACCGCTTTTATCCCTTTCCTATCCAGGTGAGGGGGAGAAAAAGAATAAGAAAAGGGAAAATAAAATAAAAAATATTTCAACACCACATCATAAACATCATACCACCAAAACATTTCCCCCACCTCTTCTCAGGATCACTTGATCCAGAACTTTTTTAATCACCTCTTTTCATTAACCATGTGTCAGCAGAAATATACTTTATCACCATGTTTCACTAACCACATGGTAGCTCCCTGTTGGTTAGCACCTTGCTGCTCTCTTCAACCAATCAAGGCTTCACCTCCTACTCACTGCATAAATGCAAGAACTATATGAGAACTGCCAAAACACTCCACATCATTAATCCTGAGGACAGCAACAGCAAGGTCAGCTTAATACTGGAGAATCCATAACATTTGACATGGCCTAGTCCCCAGAGACAAAGCTACTCGTACGTACCAAAATCAGCCATGAAAGCCAAAGAACAACAATCAGAGGTTCCCTATATGAAATATTAGGAACCTTACGCATACTCATTTTGAAAATATGAACAGTATATTTTTGGGGGGTTGTAACACTGTGTAGTTTAGTAGGTAAAAAAGTAAAGTTGTCTCTGTGCTTAACTAATTAAGCACTACACCATGAAGACATATGGGGGAGTGGATGCATAGATCTACATTTTCTTGACCTCAGCACTTGCTGGAGGTGAGTGGTCAGCTTCACGCTCTGGCCGCTTTATCTCCAGGGAAAAAGCCCCCAGTACCCTTAGGATAGGAGGTTGGGTGGACTCCAGAGCTGGCCTGGATAACACGGAAAAGAGAAAATTCTTGACATTACCAGGACTCAAACTCTGACCCCTCGGTTGTCCAGCCCGCAGCTAATAGCTATAGTAACTATATTATCTTGGCTCCTTGTGTAGTTTAGATGTTCAAAAACGTGAGTGAGAAACATACTGCCTCCATCTTCCAGGTCGAAGTGTAAGCAAGTAAGAAAGCAGCCTCCGTAATCTAGGGGTAACATTCCCACCTCATGACTCAAGGCACGCGGGTTAAAATCTGGCGGAGGTCATGAAATTTTTAAGGGCGGAAAAATTCAGGGAACAAGTCCTCTGGGAGAGACTTTAAGCTGTGGGTCCCGTGTCACAGATTTACAGCACGTAAAGATCCTCATGTCTCTAGGAGACCTCTGAGCAAAATTAGGTAAAAAGTTTCCCGCCCAAGTAGTTTCCAATGCCTCTGGTAGATGGGAAAGTATTGGGTACCACTGCCAGTAGAGGGGCCGAACTCGCTGGCTGAATGGGGCTGATAGCGAGCACCAGTACCAGAAGGGTGTGGCAAGTGGTAGAATATCAAAGGGGGACGTACAATAGATCAACAACTGGTCGCAGTGCATGGGGAAACCCACCCCCTCCAATAATGAATGAATGAAGGAATGAAGCATGTAAGAAACCAGCCAGAAGCACATGGTAAGCAGAGGTCTGCTTCCAGCATGCTCTTGCTTGCTTACTCTTCAACCTTGAAGATGAATGCAGTATGTTCCTCTGAAACTACCGAACCACATAGTAATACATCCCAGAAGACAGTACCATTCACAATCACAGCCACGAGAACGTCAAATCCAACATGGTACAGTACTCTCACCTATTAGTTTACAGGCTTTCTTGAAATTTATACATAGCTGATGTTCTGATCCATTACATTCTCATTTTCTCTCTTAATATATGTTAAATGCAAAAGATCTGAGCAACACTTCACAATTATTATGAAGTACATTGACAGTCAAAAATAATTTCATTCACAAATAGTGACAACTGTCCAAAGAATATTAAGAGAAAAGAAGAAATTTCATACAAATTTAACAAAAATGAGATTACTTGGTATTACTTGCAGTCACTTTTATTTCATAAACAGGGACAATTATTGATTCTTTCCTTTGCTGCAACATTTTGCAGACAATCAGAATCTTAAACAAATTAATTTCCTTTCATTCTTCCATGTAAATTACTGCAACAGAATTAGGGCATCAACTATATTTTACAGACCTTTGTATTAGCTGCTATCCAGTTGGAAGTTTCAGAATCATCATCACACTTTTTAATCCACTTCCTAAGTAGATGACATTTGACTGGGTCATGCCAGTTTTCACCACAGGCAAAGCAGAACGTGTGAGTGCACTTGCAAGTCACAGGCCGTGCTTCCACATACTGCACTTTAATTGCATTATTGCAGTCTGGAGATGGGCACCACCTTAACAACCGATTGCACTGCAAAAAAGAACATCATTTACATGTAGAAATCAAAGCTGGAAATTCTGTCCACAGAGTACCATTCACTTTACATTAAGCTGAACGCTTCATTAACTAAACCATAAAGATAAACTGTCAAAGCACTTATTCTAGAGTAAATGGTGACTTACTAGGGCTTCATATTGGAGACATAAAAGGCATATACGAGACACAGATAAACTACTGCTCACCTCAACAAAGCTGTTTGTAATAAGGTGCTGGTACTTGAGCTTCACTTTGGAATCTCTGACAAGACGCATAACAGTTGCATCATCAACCAAGATGTCACATCCATGAGCAGCACATGCTATTGTTTGCCCTACACCTTCCTCCATAATTTTTGTAGTAAGGTATTCACCCCAACACTGTGTGCAGAACCTATGTCCACACTCCAACCCAGTCATCATCTTGCGAACAAAAAGAGACACCATTTAGAAAACATTTGTTAGGCACATTCTAAAGTGCTAGCATAATGAGCTCTAAACCAAGGTACACAAGCTTGTGTTACTGTTTCACTTTTATAAATATAATGAAAAGCTGATTTATTTCATAAACACACTGGGGGGCCACATATTGTTATATAGCAAATCACTTCACTTACAGATGAGGGGAGAACCATGAAACAGATTTCACATTCTTCAGTGTCAGCTGCTGATGTTCTTCTTGGTGGCTATAATAAAACACATTTTATAATCATTAATGAAACATTTAAAATTTATTATAGCCTGCATAAGCTCTGAAACTTGATTTCTTGTAAAATTAAACAAGACGACTGTACATACCTTAACTTTTGGTCTATTAACTACAGCTGGCTTCCGGAAAGGATTTATAACACGCGCTTCTGAGAACAGCTGATCCTGATCTCCATCATAAAACCTTTCCATTAACTTTTCTTTGTCCCATTTAAAATGGTTCAACAGAATTCGTGTCGTGGTCGCTGGAATCTGTATGTCAAATTGGTGGTACAATTACTTTCCGTACACAAGAATTAACGTCACATCTACTTCAGAACTTCACTTAACTGGCCTTGACAAATTACCTTCTAACCCTTCAAAGCTGTACAAGATTTACATGTAGGTTTATAACAAACTGAATGTTATCTTACCTCCACTACAGTATTTACTTCTTTGATAGAATCTACCATATGCTGTACAATTTCTTCCGTTGACAAAACTTCAAATGGATATTCCTCTACTTCGGTTTGTCTTTCTCTTGGGTTACTAGTCTCAACTTCCATTGCAAAGTCAACATCATCCCCGCTTGATTCGTTCCCAGAGTCAACATCGTCGTAAAGTGTCTCCTCTTCTGAATCCATAATTCTGGAACAACTGAAAAGAATCTCCCTCCGACACTACCGGGAGGACGCTTAAATTTTAACTAATAAATTTACTGTTCAACTTAATCGGATAAAGTCCGCATATCAACTGCACCTTCCTTATTCCACGGATACACTACTTCTGTGACGATGGTGACGATGTTTAGTACATGACGTCAGCTCCTGGCGCAAAGGTTCATGGGTATATTATTGTAACGTTTATACCCATTACTAGGCAACGGGGTAGTAAACAAACTCCAGCAGAAGCAAATACGCGGAACGATTGGACGTCTACTGCTAGTTAACGGGGAAGATGCCGATAAAGTGGCCCGCTACTTCACTACCTCTGTCGCGTCGGCTTATTGACAGGCCAACTTAAACTCTCGGACTTAAATGAGGAAATACCTGGTCTGGAGAGTCTGTTAAAACATACGCGGAAGTTCAGGAAACTATGGCAAGTAACCTGGGATTCAGCATGTAAAGTGACACTTAATTGATCCGCGAAAATCGTCAGACGAATGACCTGTATGATGGCACTAGAATGTGACGAACCAAAGTAGGGAACTGTGAGGTCACACCTCAAGCGTTGTGACCTGTTAAGAAATTGCTTATGAAAAGGGATGGACCAAAAGTACCAACTGCTGTACATGGACCTTTATGAATAACATATCATCTGAACGAGAAAGTCAATGTGATTGCGGACTGCCTAGAAAACCAGTTCACACAAAATCATAAGAACTGATATGTTCGTGATATACGACAAGGTGAAACCATACATAAAATATATAAGAGGCTCAAACTTTGCAGTGGTCAAGCTTGCAAGCGTTCAAGTGACTAAAGCTGTCGTCGTAGCATAATATATGTAAGCTAGACATGACATGCTCTGCAAAGCCTGTACTGACAGACGACTTGTATGTAGTGCAAAAGAAATAATTTTTCAATAATATGCTATATATATATACGAAATATACATTTGACGAAGGGCCGAGCATATTCATAAGAGACAAACGCATCTTCTCGTCAAAGAGGATGTACATAAGGACTATCACCGTAAGGGTTCAGCTGAGCGGGTCGTGGGAACTGATTGACGGTAAGCTGCTAGTCGTAAAGTAACTCGACCCTGAGAAGCAGAATAATAGCCATAACAGCGGAGTGGCAGTTGTATGGAGTACAGAACACTAGTCGGAAGAGAACTGGTACGAGTACTTTCTAGAGATGGCAGTCAAAGGTGATTAGACTGTGCCTAGAAGACTTCATGTGTTCTGAAACTCCTTCAGTCTACGTTCTTCCTTACTGTCAGAGACCAAGTTTCACTCGCATACAGAACCACAGGCAAAATCATAGTTTTGTATATTCAAATTTTTATTTTTTTTTTGGACAGCAGACGAGAAGACAAAATGTTGTGGACGGAATGGTAGCAAGCATTACCAGGGTTTAATCTCCTCTTAATTTCCTCCTGAATGAGGGTTTAATCTGTCACTGAGTATAACTTTTAGTAATCCATGTACGTCGTCCCGTTGCCCATCTACAGTTAGAGATCCGTTCTAATGAACAGAAATCGTGAATTGGGTACAATGGGGGATATTCTCTGAATTGGAGGGAATTTTCATCGTCTGCACAGGAAACATCATGACCGATCATGACCAACTGAAATGCAATCACGACGATCGTTACATTCCGGAATCTGAATATAGAAACAGTATTTCAGATATCAGTTGTGCATTTATAAAGGAAGTTTTATTTACATAAGATATTCAACTATTGCATGTTGTCTATCCAGAGTTAGGTTTGCATCAGTGGTTGTGCATGAGGAGTTAATTTCAGACGATAGATGGAGTAGGTGTTGCTCGAACGGAAATTTTACGTGTAGTTAAGTAGTACGGAAAGAGCTGCAAGGTAAAAAAAATATTTGTATATTTGGCGATAAGTAATAATTTTGAATCTATAAGTACTAAAATCGTGGGAAAGCAAACTCTTATTACGTATCGGCTATCGGGGACGAAAAATACTAGGTTAAGGGGATAGGATGTGACGAAAATTTTGAAGGTATATTATGGGTGGATCGACAAATATTTCGGAGAGTCTGCGTGATGAAGTATTGTGAAAAGGCAAAACGAGAACCGTGCAAGAAAAATAGTCTAAAACCGTACTGGTTGAAAATAAAATATTCGTTAGTATGTTCAGATACTTTGGCACCCCTTCCCGAGGTAGAATTGTATAATTAACAGCTAATTTTAGAAAAAAAAAAAAGAATTATTTTATGAGGAAGGTATATTTATGGAGGCAGCTGTTGTGTTTTGTAAATCTTATATAATTTTGTGTGTGTGCGTTTGTTTAATCAGCCAATGTACAGTAACTGACTTGTCCTATATCATGTAACAATGATCTATAGAGACGAAATAAATAATTAACCTTGAGTATAGCAAAATCTATTAGGATGAGTTATGATTTAGAAGTTGAGGTAGTAATAAAGAAAGATGAATACTAACTTAAGATATTTGCGATTGTGTAAGGAAATGGCTGCTTATAATTACCACAGATCCTCCCAGCCAGTTTTTTTCTGTGACTGCTCTCTATGCCAGACTTTAAAATTGTCCATTTATGATGCATCTAGCCGCCCATTCTTCTGCTCCAAACCCTGTCATTATTATAGAAAATACCAAAATTTTAAAGCAGTTGGTGAAGGTTGGGGGAACAGTCACTTTTATGTTAAAAATGAATGGATGAATTTATTCAGTAGGTCACTGCCTTCACATAGTCCTGTACTCTGATACCATGGACAAAAGTTATTAGTTTGAGGGGTCAGTCTTTTTTAATAGATGTTGGGTAGTTTGGGAGAGCTTGGGTAGCGCATTTGGTATAGTGACTGCCTACAGGCTGGATGACTGAGTGGTCAGAGTTCGATTCCTGGTGTGGTCAGAATTTTCTGTTCTCCATATCATCTAGACCGGCTTTGGGGCCCACCCAGCCTCCTATCCTAATGGGTACTGGAGTCTTGTTCTCTGGGGGTAAACTATGTATGTATGTATTTATTTATTTCGTCTCTATAGATCATTGTTACATGATATAGGTCAAGTCAGTTACTGTACATTGGTTGATTACAATAAGAGAATAAAGTTTCAATACTTAAAATTGTTTACAGTAGATTACAGTGGATTACAATAGTTAAGATTTCACATAGTGTGAGGTGGAATCCATATTAGGTCTCCTCGGCACGTCAGCTTCATATGTCCTATTGTACCTATACTGGTGATGTTTATGGAGAATTTGATGGAATGAGGATTGGCAGGGGAAACCGAAGTACTCGGGGAAAACCTGCCCCAGCGCCACTTTGTCCATCACAAATCCCACTTGACTAGACTGCAGCGGTGGGAAGCCAGCGACTAACGGCTTAAGCTGTGGCGCGGCCTTTGAGATAATATTGGTGAATTTGGTGGCATGAAGCTGACCACTCACCTCCAGCTAGTGCTGAGGTCAGGAAAATGTGGATCTATACATCCACTCTCCTATATGTCTTCATGGTGTAGTGCTTAATTAGATAAGCACAGGGAGAACTTTACCATTTAGGTAGTTAATAACTATATGTTTCCTATAATGTAACAGTGTACTCTGCAAGTGTTAAATATGCACAATGTGTTTGGTTGCCACAATATTCTTGAACAAAATGATTGTATCATGTATTTCATCTGAAAGTTATGCATAAAAATACACTAGGTATGAGCATTGTTTAAAATATACAGCTGCAGATACCTCAACCTTTGTCAGTTTCTGTGGGAAATTCATTACAGACAGGTAGATTGTGATATTTGTATGGACATGCTTAGAGGCCTGTCCTAATCAGCAATTTTATCTGCTTTTATGGTGACGCCAGCAGAAATGAGATTCATGAGAAAAGCATGGTACCCTTTTTGGGCTATGAAATGAATTTATAAGTAATGAAGGAATTGAGTACACAACTGGTCATGGAATTTACATAAAATTACAAATGTAACTGGAAGGACATGTGTTATTCTGGTTGTCTGCTCAGGAATCCCAGTCTGAATCAAAAAGGTCTTCGGGGGACCTACAAATGCTCGCCTGAGACTGTAACAGACCGTTAGGACATGAAATGCTGATTGTAATGTTCATGATGATGATGATAATGGTGTGACTTAAGTTTAGATAGTATAAATCACAGGGTGATACAGTATGTTTCTACGAGTGTGATTTATGCAAAAGTACTCATTAATCTGGGTCTTATGAAAATAAATTCTTTTGAAATAATGAAATTCCTTATGTTTTATATCACATGTATTTAATAAACTTTACTTAATGCTTGTAACTGTGTATTATATGTATTTTTCTTCATTCGTCATGAACACTATAGGAATTGACAGGGCGCTTCATCCGCTTGACTGACACATGACAATTGATGTATAACAAGAAATGCTGTTTTAGCTTTCACTTTGCACATGATTCGATTGATTGATTGATTTATTTCGTCACTGTAGATCATTGTACATGATATATGACAAGTCAAGTTAATTCTGAATATTAACAATTTGATATATTCATTCAGCATAGTTGCATTAATACTGCCACAGCCATAGAGATTGGCTGAGTGTTAGTCACAGCATTTCTTTCAGTATGGGGCATCATGTTTGATATACTGTTGTTTAGAGGAAATAACAGGCTTTCCACTTATCCATGAATGTGATTGTTAATAGATTTCACTGTGTGGCTATTTATTACAAGCAGCCGTGGCATTTCTGGCAGACAGTTCTGGTTAGATTTAAGAACTTCACTGGAGTGACATAAGTTTCCTGTTACTACTGTGGTATCATATTCTGTCTTGAGAGGACATTCCAACAACAAATAAGACATTTTAGTAATCATTAATTTTTTAAATCGTTGAGCTTGGAACATCTTCCATTTACACTGGTCTTCATTCTATTTCTACTTTCTGAGAGTGTAAACATACTAACAGATCATACTAATATTTTGTGAACATTACTTGCAATTTGTAATTGTGCAGAAAATATATTTTATTTAACATTTTGGCAGCATCTTTTAATAATTGTTCATGTACTCTCCATATATTTGGAACAAATTATTTATTTAGTTACTTTATTTTATTTATAGATGCCTGAATCTGATCCACCAGCACGGCCAATGAAATATCCTTACACATTTTCTGCAAAAATTGCACAGTTTCCAATCAAGTTTTACTTCCAGAATCAGTGGATTTGGAGATATTACTTCATTTCCTTGGTATTGTGTGCACCAGTCTTTTACTCTATTAGTAAATTAGGTAAGTTGGTTAATAGTCATTGATTTTGCTTAATTCTTAAGTTTTTAGGCATTTTTACAACCATATGGAGCTCCTATTAAGTTGCTCTGTCTGCCAATCTGTACACATACAGCAATGTCAATAACATGGTCCAGTTCCTGTAAAATATGGACAGAAGTAACAAAGACCGTACCAGAAGACCTACATGTAGTTCTGCTATGTTGAGAATAACTCATTTGTGAATCAAAAGTTGTAGACGAAAATTAAACCAATTTTATACCCAATACAGTTTTTCCACAAGTCCAGTTTTTTTTATATAATTAAAAGTGATGGTATGTGTACATTTCAAGTCTTTTATATAAAAGAGTCAGCAGTGTTCCAGATGCATGCAAAGATTACCAAAGTCTCTTATTCCTAATAATAATTAAATGAAGCTTCCACCCAACTGAATTTATAGGTCTGTATGTATATAAATATTGTCCCGTGTTTGCTAGGTAACACGACAAGAAATATGTGCGGGTTCTTGGATTTGAACCAATATATTATTGGACAGTCACTTTTACACTCATAAGTACAATTATTCCTAACTTATAATGTTGTCTTCCCTATTACAATTACTTGCACCATTGATCTTGGTGAAGCGTCTTCTGCTCTACTTGGAGCTCAACTGTCCTTGGTCCCCTGTCAGAGAACTCTTATATCTTGCACTTCGACTGAATAGGGAATACCTTGTTGTAGGGTTAATTTCGCCCGCTGCTATGCAATGAATGTGGGAATACATGTCTGCCTCAAACAATTCATTTGGAACGGTAGAATCCCCACTGTTAGACTTTCATCTCTGGGGCAACAATTTCCTAGGCTTCACTGCCTAAGAATTGCTAGCCGTTGACTAGTGATGGACGTCTTATAGTCTGGCTTTCAGACAGCATGTCACAATATAAACTGAATTAAAATATTACTGGCTGTGTTACTGAAGCTGTTTATTGGCGATAGTTCACTGTACGAGAAAATAAATGCTTCAGTTATTGCAGCTGAACGTGGCAATGAAAGGATAAAGAGAAGAAAGTCCCCATTTTGTTCTGACTGTATTAAAAATGGCCTCCCACCTCCAATCCATGTAGTGCTCTATTGCAATATGGCCTTGAAGCATGGATGTATATTAAACTGAACAGTGACACCGTACTCTTGATCATTTATTCAGTCAGTATATAGTTTGACATTTGCTGGTTTCAGTAAATATTAACTAACAGCAAACAGATGGCACATGAAGTTATATGCATTTTATCATAAGGGAAGAGTTGTTATGGGTTTGCTGAAAATAAGGCACCCATGGGATCACAGAATACTGCTGTCCCTGTGTATTTGTTTATTTAGTAATCTGAAGAACAGAGATGTTAGCAGAATGTGCCTTCTTTGTGTCTACTGTATACTTTTAGAGTTATATTTTCACTTTCATGTCTTCCCTTAGAATTTTTGCAAATTATATTTTACTGTCTTTATTATAGCGAATTCACCAGCAAATAAAGCAAAGTGGGCAGAAATAAGGAAGAGAGAAGCAGAAGAACACCACTGACTAGAAAGTTGACTTTAATCATCAGTCTTGGAGAAGATAGATTTTCTAGACATTTCGGAAACTGGTAATTTGCGTGTAATGAAGATAAATACTAAATGTGATTTATGTAATATTGGAATGACATGAGTCAATAAAAGCACTTTAAGAATGTAGCATATATTTTGTTTTACCCCCATGGCACCATTTGTCATGTGCTTGATGTGGCCTGATATCCACAAAAACTTTTCTCAAGCAGTCACTGCTATGAAAGTTTTTCAGTACCACCAGGCACATTGCAGTGAAGTGGAAAAATGCTATCAGAGCAAGAAATGGCATCTCCTTTGACAAGAAATACTTGTACTTCTCCAAGGCAGCTCGAAAGTGAAGCGTGTAAGAAATTCCTTACTTAAAATATTGTGAACATGAAGTTAAAAACCCACATTGCTTCCCTTCTCCAGCAAAGTTCATATAACAACTTTAAACTTTGCATTTGATTTGAAAGGCAGTAGTAAAAATAAGTTTAAGCAGCAAACCTAGTGTGTACTGCATATATTTAGATTCAAATTGATTTTTAAACTTCTCCCCATTATACATGAAAAAGGTGTAAGAGAATTGCAGGGGGGGGGGAGCAGGTTGGATGTTATTCTGGCTTTAAAATTCACCATTCCTATAGTTCTAGGTTTACTGCATTCTGACTTCACTACTAAAGTTGAGCTACATATAATTAGCCCCCTCTCATATGTATTTTAAAACACACAAGTCTTGATGGCATTTGTATCATTGCTGTTACATAAACAAGTGCAAGGTAAAGCTATCCCTGTAACACAGGCTGTGGAGGCCCATAGGGTCAAGGCTCCCACATTTTCTAGACAATTGGTTCACAGATGATGGTGAGGTCGTCAGCCTTATATACTGGCCGCCATTTACCTCCCAGGAAGATTCCTGGTACTCACTCACTCATGGAGCTGAGCCCTTCTTGAGAAGCTGCCAATTGTGAGCTACTCAAGAACTTCCCAGAATTTTATGGAACCCGAAGGTTCATTACCATGTTCACAAGAGCCCTCCACCGGTCCCTATCCTGAGCCAATCCGTACCATCCCATCCTATCTCTCTAAGATCATTTCCATATTGTCCACCCATCTATGTCCTGGTCTTCCTAGTGGTCTCTTTCCTTCTGGCTATCACACCAATACTCTATAGGCATTCCTTTTCTCCTGCATTCATCCTACATGTCCTGCCCATCTCTCCCTCCTTGACTTGATCATTCTAATTATACTTGGAGAAGAGAACAAGTTATGAAGCTCCAGATTATGTAATTTTCTCCAACCTTCTGTCACTTCATCTCTCTTCAGTCCAAATATTCTCCTCAACACCCTCAGTCTATGTACCTCCCTTAATGTCAGAGACCAAGTTTCACACCCATATAGAACCACAGGAAAAATTATAGTTTTATATATTGTGATTTTTATGTTTTTAGAGAGCAGATGAGAAGACAAACGGTTCTGGACTGAATGACACTCATTTCTGTGTGTGTATACATATATATAGTATACATGGGCTGAAACATGTCATATGAACAGTGTGACAAGTGAGCAGAATGTGACATAGCCACACAGATATGGAAAGTCCAAAACAAGTCGTATTAGTAACCCTGAATAAACATTGAGTGAATGATCAGTGCAACAGAGTTAAAGTATAATATTTTCAATAAGCTTAATATTGAGGAATATTTACCAGCATTTGTTCACATGCATTTCTGTGTAGTCTGAAAGAATCTGTTTCAAACAAAAGTTGAAGCTAGAAATTAAATACACATTTTAATGCCCAGTGTGCTTCCTATAAGACTGAATTTCTAAAATGGCAAGACATATTGTCCTTTTATTCATCAAAGCTTTCCTGCTTAATTTTCAGTATTACACAAATTGGTACTGGAGCAGCACAAATTTATGGAACATCATTTTAAGTTTTGAATATTACAATGTTCTCAAGGTAATTTCAAGTGAAATTACTTGTTTAAATGCCTGTATTATGAAAAGTGAAACAACCATGTTTTTAAAAACGTTAATATGTCAAATTTCTACATATCTAAGTCAGAAGAAATGTGTAGGCATAAAACATTTATACCCTTTGCATAAATGTTGCCTGGAATAATTCCGATTCATTAAACATAATTATAGTGAAATAAAAATGGAACACTTTGGGAGATTTGAGGTTCTCACAGCTGTACCAAGCTTGCCATCTTCTGGGATGTGATGCTGTATAGTTTGATGGGTACTAGGACTAGGAATGGATGTAGATGAAGGTATGCACTGTCTACTTAGTTTCAGAGCATCCTTCTTAATGAAGCTGTTTTGAGTTCCTGAATATATATCATAATAATATCATTATGACACGTTTGCTATTCCCTGGGTTCTACACATTAGGAGCATCTACTTATTTCTAGGTCATAATGTTTCAGAGGGAATATGTTACCTCCTCCTTCCAGATGGAAGTCTCTCTTCTACATAAAAGATGAAAACAGCAGATTCCCTTGAAATGTTGGTATCCATATACCGAACTAAACACCACATCCAGGAAGATCATAATTGTGAAAGATAAAAGCTATATAACAGACCATGGAAGCCTATAGGGCTGTGAAAAGTCTAGGCTCCTACATTTTATAGACAGTCGGTTCACAGATGGGGGTGAGGTTGTCAATCTTATGCTCCAGCCACCCTTTAACCCCCCAGGAAAATTCCTGGTACTCATTTCTGTTAGAAACTGAGTCAACTCCAGGGCCATAATGCAGTTGGAAGGATTAGGTCAACTGAAAAATCTGGTGACCTCATTGGGAATCAACCCCATGACCTTCTGGTTTGTAGCATATTGCCTCAACCAACTACAGTACCGATTCCCTTATTAATGGCTTTTGTCCCTGAAGGGTTTGGAACTTTGTACTCATATGTAGCCTTGCTATATTTTCAGCTGGGACAGCTTGATCAGTATAGTGACTAGGCTATGGGATGGGCAACTAGGGAATCAGGGTTCAGCTCCTGTTCAGGGCAGAGATTTCTCCCTTCTCCAGTCACCAGACCAGTTTTGAGGTCCACCAAGCCTTCTAACCAAGGGTTATCAGAGGCTTCCCCCTGGGGTAAAGTGGCCTGAGCATGAACTAACCACTCACCTCAATCCAGTGTTGAGGTTAAGAATATGTGTAGCTATACCTCCACACCTTCCTGTATCTTCATGGTGTCATGCTTCCTTAAGAACAGGGACAAAAGTATCCAAAGTGCACTCAAATTATGGTATGTAAAACAATTTATAAATGGTTGCCTGCCAATTCCATGATCATTTAGTCATCTGAGTATATCATTTTTGTGTACGTACATGGACTGTGAAGCTGAGCTTCTTGTTTGAATTTTAAACACAAACCAAACAATCCAAGTCAGTCTGAATAAAATTATACTTCTGAACCATCATGGGCAGTTTTTATGAAAAATGGCAGAGGTGATTTTTTATAGGACTCAGAAAATTTAATGGTGAAGGTAATAAAACAAGTTCAAACCAACCTTTTCTGAGTGCCATGCATGATCAGTAACAAAATAATATACTCAATTATTCATGCACCATGTGCAGTGTCACTGGTCACTTCAATAGAACAGCAATCCCTACTCAGCTATGGGGGGCTGCTTTCCTGAAAATCACACTGACTGGAAAATTCATAGCTGGCAAGACCACAAAGCCTTATCAGAAACTGAAAGTTTTGGGTATGGTGACTCAGTGATAACACTAATCAAAACCAATCCAAGTTGCCTTTTCCTTCACTATATATATATATATATAATAAAACAAAAAAATAAAATAAAATAAAGACAAATTACAATAAAACTGCTGGAAGACATAAACATGGTTTCAAATGTCATTACAACCCTACAGCAAGTAAACGTTGATCTCTTGGTGTGAACTATTTTCTGCGAGTACATAAAAATAAATACCATGCTGGAAAAACTAGATATGCCACTTCTACAGTTGGCAAGGATTTCTGCACTACAAAATAAAGAATACACCGTTTCAGACTCTACCAGAAACTGCCTTTCCTGCATACAAGATCTGATTCACTTATAACCCAAAGACTGAAGCAACAGGTTCTTCCAAAATGCTGGTACCTACCTACCCGACTACATGGCAACAAATCTCAAGAAAACATGTTCTGGATTAGTCTTCCTTTACATTTACAGTCCATTAATTGTAAATCTGGCAGCATTTTAATTTGTTAAGAATTTTGTGATATTTGATATCATTACTTTTAGGGTAGAAAATCGTTTTATTAAGGTTTATCTTCCTTTGGAATTAAAACAGCCTATAACAAAATACATTTCCTGAATTAATCTTTTCAATGTCTCTTCAGTTTTAACTGGCTGATCTTTGTTATTTACAGAATAGCAAATTTCACCAATCACAAACTTTATACAGTATTAAAGAACCTGTAGACACACATGGAAGAAAGAACTCTCACAGGCTGTCCCCCCACAAACAGATGACACAAAATGTCTGAAAGGATGGGAATTCAACTGGTGGTGAAAATTCAGACTGTGATGTTGAGTCATGAATTGTGAGATAGACATCATAACCCAGAAGACCACAATCTAAAACTGGAATATTATTATTTTTAGCCTACTTTCCTGATTTTTAAAAAATAAAAGGAGGCTTATGAGATCAATTCAGACTGTGATGTTGAGTCATGAATTGTGAGATAGACATCATAACCCAGAAGACCACAATCTAAAACTGGAATATTATTATTTTTAGCCTACTTTCCTGATTTTTAAAAAATAAAAGGAGGCTTATGAGATCAATTCAGACTGTGATGTTGAGTCATGAATTGTGAGATAGACATCATAACCCAGAAGACCACAATCTAAAACTGGAATATTATTATTTTTAGCCTACTTTCCTGATTTTTAAAAAATAAAAGGAGGCTTATGAGATCAATTCAGACTGTGATGTTGAGTCATGAATTGTGAGATAGACATCATAACCCAGAAGACCACAATCTAAAACTGGAATATTATTATTTTTAGCCTACTTTCCTGATTTTTAAAAAATAAAAGGAGGCTTATGAGATCAATTGCTGTATATCTGTGTAGTTAGTTATTGGAGAGGGTGGGTTTCCCCATGCAATGAGACCTGTATTGGTCCATTGTGCTTCCCTCTATGATTTCTACCAGTCTCTATATCCTACCGGTACTGGTGCTTACCATCAGTCCCGCCCAGCCAGCCAGCGAGTATATCTGTGTATTCCCCAAACTTTTTAATTTTCTATGAGGTCCATGTCATATCAAAGTAAAAGGAGACAAGGACAGAAGTTCATCATAAAGCTTAATTTCACACATTGCATTTATCACATGAAAGGTTCTTTAGTGACATTTCACTGCATGTTAAGCATTACAGAGGAATAAAAAGGCCAAGGTTATCTGTAATATATTTAAACTTTATGTATGAGTGATTACAAAATTCAGTTCTACAGTAACTGCTGAGTGGCACTAAAGTGCCATGTCATATAAACCTGTCCAAGAGCCTTCTTGTGAATAGCACATACATAATTTAAAATAGATTACACAATGATAATATTTTATTTTAACTTCCACGTCTTGTAATGTTCATGTCTCACAATCCGGAATGTGGGACAGCACCAAACTATTAAAGCAGTTTCTTGCTCAGTGAAGGTGATCAATTTTCTGTAATCAGTGACATACTTAACTATTGAGACATCTTTTAGTCCATTAACCCTTTACTCCTCCAAACACAGCAGAACAGTAAAACTGAAAGGACCCCGCCTCTTCTGATGTAGTAAACACAACTCCAATATCAAAGCCAAACCAAAGCCACGGCACTGTCTTGCATCATGTCCATATATGTGTTGAGTTACAGGAACCAATATATTCCTAAGATGCTCCAGCTGTACTAGTTAGGCAGTAAGACAAAGCTCATGGATTTTATTATTATTGCCCTCTGTCACACCTGTTCATAACATTTCATCTGATTATTGAAAACGATTACCTTTATCTCTTCCTTCATGACAAGTTTTATATATGGCTTATCCAAGAAACTATTGCCAGAAACTCACTCACTCATGGAACAGAGCCCTTCTTGAGAAGCCACCAATTGTGCAGCTACTCAAGAACTCCCCAGAAGTTTATGGAACCTGAATGTTCATTACCGTGTTCACAAGAGCCTTCCACTGGTCCCTATCCTGAGCCAGATCAAGCCAATCCATATCATCCCATCCTATCTCTCTATGATCCATTTTAATACTGTCCACCAACCTACACCTTGGTCTTCCCAGTGGTCTCTTTCCTTCTGTCTTTCCCATCAATATCCTACATGCATTCCTCTTCTCCCCCCCTTGACATCCTGACTGCCAGAAACACAGACCTGATTCAAATTGAGTAGTTAGGCTATGGAATGTCAAGCCTTTGTTGGTGTATGATTTATGTGGATTTGAGTGCAACACCTGTAATAAATCATTAATATCAAGGACACACTGAAGTATGCTATGCCAGTTGAATCCATATGCCTCATATATAATTTAATAGAGATTTTTAATTCTTTCATTAACGCCAGGCAAACACATGTTCAGTTACCCCTAAGATATCGGAAGGTTCTTAAGGCAGATAGCAGACTCAGAAAGGGTCTGTGCTGATGTAGCAAACAGATGAAGGCTTGGTTTATAAAACACCTGGAGTAGTATGAACATAACAGTACTTTCCTAAACTCTAAAAATGTTCAGAATTACTGGGGTTTTGGATGCCATCTTCAGAACCCTTTAGAATCTACTCTAAAAATGCTGTTAGTTAGGACTAAGGAGACATAAATTTATCACTGCCAGTATGAAAGTACAAATGTTTCCCAGGAGTACTCAATACACCAGGCGTCCAGATGTGGAGATGGACAACTTGTCATTTAAAACTGACAGTTCGGGGTCCATGGTGATTGGATTGCACACGGTTCACATATCCACCCATATAATGTCAATGAACCAATTAGAAAGTAGTGTGAGTTTGAGTGATGCAAGGTCTACATATTTTAAATTAAGATAAAATTAAGTCATGAGGCAGTCAGTCATATGTCAGTGGTTGGGGTCAGAGACACATTAGTATCAGCTGTTTCTCAAACATTTGTGATATATTCTAAGAGTGCAACTTGCGCAAACTAAACAATGTATCTCTTCCAGTAAACAGTTTAGACCATACTTGTTATATGCATAATTAACCACCATTAATTTACAATAACAAGCAAGTAAGTAAGTGTTCTTCTAATGAAGACCTGCTTTATTCAGTTACATGACTAGTAGTCTCCTGTTCCCAATTTATTGCCAATACAAATATGCTGAGATTGTGTCAAGTGTTCTACATGCAAGCTGAGTAACCACAACACACAAAGGAAGGGAAGGACTAAATAAGACATCATCTCTTGGTGTACAAAAATTAACACCCATCATACCTTCTCCTCACCCAACATTGGTATCCCACAAACCCAACATATGGAAGGACAAAGCTGTGTGATCTGTTAATGCCCTATTCTAGGGACAACTCTTAACAATATGAAGAACTTGCACCTCAATGATGAAAAGAATATGGCAGTAAAGGATTATGAAAAATGTGATGTTCTTTACAAAGTATGACAAATAGGACCAAGCTAAAAGGAAGTTTACAACACAGGGCATGACTTGGCAGTGGACAAGTCATTGGTTGATTTCATGGGTTATTACCCATTGTAACATTCAGCTAGGCAAAAGACAGATAAGAAATGAAAACATTTATTAGGAAAGCAAATAGTTCTTGATGTTGTGCGAGGATTACACTGGAAAAAATCACCAAATACATTTTGACATTCTCACAAAACTGATGATGCTTTCGGGGGCACGGGGGTCTGTAGGACAGCCCAAGCTGTAAGAAATGATTTTCCAAGAGTTCTAGAATCATGCTTCACTAGAACTGAAGGGGGATGAATGCAGAACAGCAATGAGGATGTTGCTACTGTACTAATTTTCATCAATTCAGATCCTCTCACTCATGTTATGGTGACCACAGGAAATGGTAGGGAATGAATTTATATTCCTTGCCTAAAACCTATCATAAAATACACAAGGAGGATGGGAGATGCTCATTTTGCAGACCAAGACAGAATACAGTGCAGCCGAATTTTATGCTAATTTGAAATAGCGTGATATAAAGATGTTAATAAAGTCTCACTTTATGTACAGTTTGAAATAATGTGAATCCAAATCAATTCAGCCAGAATCACATATGTGTTTCAAAACTTGTCCTGAATTATGTTGCGGTATTCAGGAACGCACCCTTGCATAAAATATAACCACTCTGTATTGTGGACTCTGGTGGATATCCAAGTGGTGGAAATATGTTTTATTCTGAATGTAGCAATAGCGAACAGTTTTACTTTCTATGACAAAGTCAACAAAAATGCATGCATATCATGTCACAACGCACAAATCCAGTATAAGCTTAATAAGTTGGTGAGGGGAATTTTCATCACTTTAAGACAGTGAAGAGAAACAAGTGAAGTTAGCCATGAGGTACACATCATTCAAAACACTTCACAGCCCCCAAAAAGTTGTGCCAAGTGCATGAAAAGAAAGTGAAAACCCCATGGAGGTGTGGGAGTTGTAGCCTACACATGTAAACAATATGGTCTGTTGTTATGCCATGTTAACTGCTTCCTCACTTTATCATCCAATAAAATTGGAAAGAATGTACTCCACAATGTAGTATAAATAATTCCCACTAACATTCTTTTCAGTTTATTAAGCTTATTTGTGATTGGTTTATAAATGACACTTCAGCAAAACACAAAATGTATTACACAGAATGAGCATACGTCATATTTCAACAGCATGACATTACACAACATGGAATTATGATATGATATCTGCAAAACAGTTTACGGGCTACATGGAAACATCCATTAATTGCCTTACATGAAGTAGGCTTTACAGTTGTCCAATATGGGTAAAATTCAAAATGGTTGATTAACATTATTCACAGATCTTTCATTTTAAATAAAACAAATTTTTATTAATAGTTTTTAACATATATATGAAAAAATTAATTTTTGAATTTATGTAAAGTAGGCTTTGTAAATGATTAATATGCCTACAAATGAAAATGACCCATACGTCTCTCATCGAATGTTACCATAATTTAGAAATGGCTTATAATATGAAAGCCTAAAAGGGAAGTGCAAAACTGAAGAAAGTAAATTGTAAAAACAACAACAAAAAATAGCATCTTAGTAACATGCCATATATGTTTCACAGTGAAATAATTTCATGTTTTTCAGATACTGTGATTGTGTACAGCAGCGCTCTCCCATATATATGTCATTCAAATTTAAATATCCCCCCACCACAAAAATGATTTGATAGCACCATTCATTAGTGTTTTAAATAGAATGGGCAAAGGGTTAATACTGTGACATATCTGATACCCACTGAATCTGAAAGAATCTAATGTCTTCAGTCATAAACAAATACAAACTCAAATTGTTTGCATTCATGATGGTGCAAGTAACTTCTCAATTAAACCACATTCCTTTCCTACATAGAGTTCACATATGCTACACATGAACATCATTTTATGGCCGAACATCTCTTCAGCATCCTTCACTGCAAAACATAACCTGTATGAAACAGAAAATGTAAAAATACTAAACTTCTGAGAAGTCATATAACAATGGGGCAAACATGCAGGATCACAAAGTTTTGTCTAACATACTGGTGTGATATGCACAAAAATACTATGATTTATCATGAAAGGAGAACCAGCTAAGGAAGGACACTGATAAAAGGATTTATAAATGCATCATTTCCAAGAACAAAAAGAATGGAGCAACGTGAAATATCCAGCTTTCTATTTAATGTGCTTAGCACTATTTATGGACCTCTTACATGGATACCTTTTTTATACTTCCCACTATTACAATATTGAAATTACGTAAGCCTAGTAATACCAATATTACATCGATGCATTAAGGCTGGTCCCATGGAAAACAACCAGTACCTCCCAATAAAAGATCATCAAGGTGCAGGACCATGTATCTGCAGCACCAAAGTACAGCAGATAATGTTTTCTGAAAGTACACCATCACATAATCATATTGAATTTGAAGGCATGATCTGAGATAGAAGACCTTCCCATATGACATTTGACAGAAAGTGTGACTATCTTCATCTACATAAAAATATTCAATTAAAAAAATTGTAGAAGTAGTACTATTATTAGTAGTGGTGGTGGTGGTGGTGGTGGCGGTGGCGCGCGGCAGTAGTAGTAGTAGCAGTGGTGGTGATGGCGGTGGCGGTGGTGGTGATGGTGGTAACTTGTAGCTACCACCACTGGAAATTCCTCCACATACTTATAATTGGTAAATTATTCTAAAATTATCAGCTTCATGTTACGTACAACCAGTTGTCCACAACACAAACCTAAGGTACCAAGAGGCAATGGTGAATTGTTCACAAACTCTGTAACTGCTCACCCAGCTACTCCAGACATCATTGCACTCCATTGTTACTGCAGACCACTTCAACTAAACCTTGCTTTCTTAGCTTCGGGTGGTCGAAGTTCTTCTTCTTTCAGCTGTAATCCAAGTTCTCTGCAGCGCTTCTCAAAGTAACGACCAAGCCGCACACCAGCTCTGCAAACAATCAATTCCTGTTGTAATAATAAATACTAATGAACTTTAAAACATTTCAAATATTGCATAAATAATTATTCTAATATACACCTTCGCCTTTGAATTTAATCCAGTAACCATTCATGACAAACTTAGCAATACCTGCATATCCTTGTAACTGCACTCCTTAAAAGTTGTCCCTGTGCTTAACTAATTAAGCATTATGCCATGAACGAGTATATGGGGGAGTGGATATAGAGATCCACATTTTCTTGACCTTGTCACTAGCTGAAGGTGAGTGGTCAGCTTCATGCCCCTGCCACTTTACCCCTGGAGGAAGGGCTCCCAGTTCCCACTAAATAGGAGGCTGCGTGGGCCCCAGAGCTGGTCTGGATGACATGGAGAAGAGAAAATTCTTGACCCTATCAGGACTCAAACTCTGAACCCTTGGTCATCCAGCCTGTAGCCAATCACTATACTGACTACAATATCCTGGCTCCTAACTATTAATTTTACATTTAACTTGCATTACGCTCTCATTCTTTCTCTAAGTCACTCAGTTCCTCCATACTTAGACAGTGCTATTTATGTTTTAAATTATGTACGAGGAAGAGTTTAACCCCCAGATTTTCTTAAGATCAGGGAACTGGCATCCTGAAGTACATCTGACTTGGATACACATCTGCTGCATGACCACCCTTCCCTTCATTAAGAAGTTCATATTCAGCTACTGTGTCCTGATCTTAGCACTACAAAATAATTAACTCATTAATCCAGTTTTGGAACTTTTGTGCCATCTATGTGCAATGTTGTTCACTATTCGCATTCCTTTACTGGACACTTGGCTGTGCCATAGCTCAAGTGGTTAGTCACTGACTTCCCACCACAACAGCCTGGGTCTGGTCACATGGGATTTGTGGTGGACAAAGTGGCGCTGGGGCAGGTTTTCTCTGAGTACTTTGGTTTCCCCTGGCAATCTTCATTCCACAGTCACCATCATCTATCATATGGGGCTGGTACAATAGGCCAGTAGTGGCTGCAGTACAAGTGGACTCAGTCTTACCCAAACTAAGAATAAAAAAAAATTATTGGACACTACATGTTTCGGCCTAACTGGCCATCTTCAGATGTACAGGTTGTTATGGTTAAGGATTCTGCTGCTCACTGTAATGCAGTTTTCTTTCTTCCTGTTGAAGTGGCCTCTGGTTATTTTGGTTATGTGGGTTACAATCAGTTTTATTTGGGTGTCCTTGGGTTGCACATGGTAGGTTTTGGTTTGTTGGTCATGGCTGCCTTGAATGTTCTTGCTGGGGTGCATGTGATTGCTTTTCATTCTGTTTGGTTTGTTGGTTGTGGCTGCCTTGAATGATTTTGCAGAGGCAGGAGTTCTCTTGTGTGCTGGTCCCACCCCAGCAAGAACTTTCAAGGCAGCCATGACCAACAAACCAAAACCTACCATGTGCAACCCAAGGACACCCAAATAAAACTGATGGTAACCCACATAACCAAAATAACCACAGGCAACTACAACAGGAGGAAGAAAAAAAAAACGCATTGCAGTGAGCAGCAGAATGCTTAACCATAACAACCTGTACATCTCAAGATGGCCAGTTAGGCTGAAACATTGAAACATGTAGTGTCCAATAAAGGAATACGAAGAAAGAATAGTGACCGACATTGCATATAGACGGCATAAAACTTCCAAAAGTCAGATATATACAGAGCAACAGGATGGAAATATCCGTTACTCAGGCTATGTTCTGCTTATGATCTATAGCATATATGACAAGATTTTTCTTCAAGTACTGAACAATGAAGATTCTCTAGATAATAAATGTGCAAATGGAATACTAATAATTACCAGGGGGCACTCAACTGAATACTGAATACAGTAACTGCTTTATAAGACACAATGGACTTGGGGGAGTGGAGGGCTTACTGTGACTATCTATATAAATAAAAATGTAAATGTTCGTTTGTTCAGGATCCTAAATCTCCGAAAGTTCTTCACCGATTGCTTCGAAATTTTGACACAACGTTGCATTTGAATGCACGCGTTTTTATATACCTATTATACAGATGTCACACCTGTGAAAAACAGAATTGGAATTTGGAATTCAGAAGAGTCACCCCCATGGAAACGCTAGAACAGACCGTTGCATAGGAAGTAACAATAGCGATACTGTATCGAATCTCCACGGTTACGATGAATACACGGAGCGTTCCTACAGAGACAATGCAATAACAATGGGTCGTTGCGTAGGAATCGCGGAATCAACAAAGCAGCATTTCCGCGGTTATGACAAAGGCTCATTTGCATAGCAGCGGCCTAGGGTATAAAAGGGGGTTGAATTCATTTGCCCAGTCAGTCTTGGAACAGCTGCCGTTGAAGAAGGTTGGAACCTAGACGCCAAGAGATACCGAAGTATTAGCTGAGAGATTGTGTAACCAGTGACTCTAATACTGCAAGTGGCGATAATTGTAAAGCGTGCAAGTGAATTACAATAAAGATTCGCTATAATTAATACGGCGTACAGTTATCTGTAGTGTGACATACCCAAACACGCTACATGCATTACTGACTCGTGCAACACGTCACATCCACAACAAATTCGTGCATTATTTGCAATCATATTGACCGCCTGCTCTCCTTCATCTCCAACAGAGTTATGGGAGAAATATAAATTGCACATGACTGAAGATATTTTCCGTCGAATACGCAAGGAAAATTCCAATATGAACATGGATTTCACAGCAGAAATCTGCAACGAAGCGTTGATAATGATTGAAGATTTGTGCTTAGAAATCGTGAACAAAGTTCTCAATCAATTGGAAACGCCATCACTGAATTGATCTGCTGCTGCTTCGTTCAATGTAGAACTGCGTCGTGAACAAAATTACAACACAGGTGATCTTTTGTCATATGTGCAATCAAATATTCCTAAGCTAACACTTGAGCAAAAAGGCATTTACGATCAAATAATGCAAACTGTCAATAATGGGGTTGCAGAATTCTTCTTCTTAGATGCACCAGGAGGAACTGGTAAAACGTTCCTAATTAGATTGATTCTGGCAGCAATTTGATCCCAAAATCACATAGCCTTAGCTCTTGCGTCGTCCTGAATAGCTGCGACATTGCTACCGGGTGGAAGAACTGCTCATTCTGCTTTGAAATTGCCACTGAACATGCAATTCACTGAAACTCCCACGTGCAACATTTCCAAAGGATCAAGCATGGGAAGGGTATTGCAGAAATGCAAACTTATTGTTTGGGATGAATGCACAATGGCGCACAAAAAATTGCTCGAGGCTCTTCATCGATCATTGCAAGATTTGCGTGGAAACATCAGACCATTTGGGAATGCATTAATATTGCTTGCAGGAGATTTCAGGCAAACATTACCTGTAATTCCTCGATCGACACCAGCGGACGAAATAAATACTTGCCTGAAATACTCTACTTTGTGGCGACACGTAAAGACATTAAAATTAACTACAAATATGTGTGTTCAGCTGCAAAACGATTGATCAGCTGAGATATTCTCACATAAATTGCTGGAAATTGGGAACAGAAAGGTGCCGGTTGATCTGACCTCAGGACGAATTTTGTTGCCTCATAACTTCTGCAATTTAGTGATGTCAAAAGAAGAATTGGCTGAAAAAGTATTTCCCAATATTCAAACCAATTATAAGAATCAACGATTGGCTGAGTGAACAAGCTATTCTTGCTGCCAAGAACAAAGACGTCTACGAACTTAACAATATCATTCAGTCTAACATTCACTGCGAGGTAGTCACATACATTTATAATAAATCTGGAAGATCAAGGAACCACAAAATACAATTTTAAAGTTGGTAGGTCCAAATTAATTTTCTGGATACAGCAGTTTCAAAGCCTCAGAAATGTAAAGGCCTGTTGACAGCAAACCATAGCCAGCAGCATTCTCAAGACTTCTCCACCCATTACACTGTCGCTTGTAGTGTGTGAGCTGTCAACTCAAGGGATGACTGGTATTAGGCAAATGGTCGGAGTATAAAACTTACTACAGTTTTCAATTAAGTTTTCTGTTATTTTTTGGCCCATTTTCCTTTACTATTGCTCTTCTATGAAATCATATTCTTAATTAATAATGTTCATAACTCAAATTAAACAAGGACTTCAAACTACTCATAAACATAACATTCTGGCAGTAAATAATAATACATTGTACTGTCATATTTTTTATATAATATGAATAAATTATTCAGAGTGTATTACTAAAAAATTAAAGAACGCTGGATGATTTTGCCTCATAGCTTACTTATATTCTTGAGCATCCACTTGATTATACATCTGACAGTTCTCGAACACCAGGAGAGCATCAGCAATGAACTCACTGTTGTTTCTGTACTCCAACATGTTTAATTTGTACTTCATTTTCCCAAAGTCCATTGGCCTCTTTATAATTAGATGATAATCAGGAACCTGTAACAGAAAAACAGATGTCAGTGCTACAGCAATCTATTAATGTTGTGACATACTTCAACTGGGTAATCTAAAAGAAGTCAGAGTTTTCAGAAGAACATGAGTATGCAGCAATTCAAAAATCACAAGGCCCTAGTTTACTTCCTGAGGGTGTGATGTTATGCAGTCAGTACTGAGTATCAATTATTCCATCTACACAACTATATTAATAACCTTATCTTACAGCATTATGACATAAACAATAGTATTAAATTGTGTTCTTTTGGATTGCAGTTCACTTAGTACTGACACCATGTAATCTAGTAAGTGGTTACATAACACCTCCATCTTCATGGCAGAAGTGATTTACAGATTGTGTAATGTTGCCTCTATACAGATATTACCTACATAAGATCAAGTATCCACAGTGATGAAGATCTAGATTTGGTTTCCACCCTAAACATGGAGGCAGCAATTTCCTCCCAAATGTTGGTAACCACCTGTCAAATTACAAGGTGTGACAATTTATATCCCGGAATGGCCTTGTGAAAGCAAAATTTGCTCACCTGTGCACTAGTGGCTGCTGTCGTCTTCAAAATACTCTCCTTTTGAAGCTATGCACTTCGTGAGATGAGGGTGCCACTGCCAGAAAGTCTCTAAAACCATTTTCCAAAATACCTTGCAGTAACATTGTCATATTGTAATATTGTCAGGAATGTCAGCAAATCTTTATTCCTCCATGGCATTTTTTAATTTTGGTAAGAGCCAAAAATCACAGGGGGCTAAGTCACATGAATAAGGTGGACAGTCCATTTCTGTAATGGATTTCTTAGCCACAAACTCGCGAAATATTAACGCATCAATTGCAAGGGTACTGTCATGTTAGAGAATCCACTTGTCAGGCCAGAGTTCAGGTACTTTCCTCAGAACAGATTCCTGTAACCTTGTTATCACTTCCAAATAACACTCCTGATTCACCGTCTGTCCTTGTGCAATGAATTCATAGCGAACTGTCCCCTTGTGCTCAAAGAAACACACAAGCATAGTCTTCAACTGCAAGTGGTACACACATGCTTTATCGGCTGAGCTGAATTCTGTTTTTTCCACTGCATGCTCTGGCATTTTGTTTCCAGGTTGTATTGAAAACACCACGTTTCATCACCAGTAATAACCCTATGAAACATCTCTGCACTGTGTAAAAGATCAAATGAAATGTGAAGCTGACATTGTTTCTGGTCATCTGTCAAGATTTGAGGCACCATCTTTGTGGAAATTTTTCTCATTCCCAGATCATCCATAGTAATCTGCCGCAATGTTTCCTTATTCATATTCAATTCTTCTGCTATTAGTCTCACATTTAATCTTCGATCTGAGCACATCAAGGTCATTACACATTTGCATCTGTCCTTTGCATTTTTTGCTGCCCATTTCTTCAACCCCCTATGCCATTAAAAACACTTGATTTCTTCATAGCATATTCACCTTAAGCCACAATTAGTAGGGCTATCATTTCACTAGCATTTTTGCCAATCTTCACACAAAACTTGATATTCATCAATTGCTCCAGATTCATGTTACTCAGTTTTCTGCCAATAGTATACCACGGACACGTACTACTTCCTCTCCTGCTTGGAACAAATGACTCATTTGATCTGTGGCTCATATAAATGCAAGTTGGAACATGTCCAAATGTGCTTCGGTACATGAGTATGCCTGAGACAACACCCCAGCGACATGCTGCGGCCATTCTGGGAATTGTCACACTTTGTACACAGCGTCATAACCCACAATATCACAATCTTAATCTTAATCTTAAACAATGTGAAAACCCTAAGTCTCATGACATTGTTAATAGGTACACTAATATTTTAAGCAAGGAATCATGAAAATTATTGTGACATGACGCGTCCATTGCTAGACAATGGCTCAGTAGTCACGTTGCTGCTATAGTAAGAGCAGTAAACGTATCACTGTCTGGGTGACAAACACATTCAAGCAACAATGCATACATAACAGACTGTTACCACAGAAATGAAAACCAGAACCCTTGAACAACATTTCTTCTAGATTGTCTGACTGTCATATATAACAGAACAGAACTGAACAGAGGCGAACAGAGCATAGCTGAGAGCAGAAGAAACCAGCAGAGCTAAGAACTAAGGAAGAAACAGCAAAGACATGCCAACAAGAATAGCAGTGGAAGAGAGAATATCAGTTGAATACAGAATAGCAGAGTGATGATGAAATTGAAGAGACGACAAACTAATCAGGTTGCGTCGTGTGTATGATGTTATTTTTGAGTAATTGTAATCACCCTATCCAATAAAATGCTTCATCTAATCCAGAACCCATTAATTACTTGTTGCATTACCAGGATACGTGACATAATAACAGATTGCACTGCTCACGAACAGTACTCAGCTCTCTTCTCACCCATCACTGAATTGAACTGAAAACTGACTGAATACTTTGACTCAGAGACTTGTTAACAGACTACAATGATTAACTGAAAACCGACTACTATTCTAACTCACAGACTCATTAACAGACCATAATGATTAACTTGGCACTGACTGACTTGTGACTCACAACACACAATACTTCATTTCTGCTTCTGTAGTGTACTGTACTGCATTTGCTCTGAACAGTAATAAATGGAACATCAATGCAGCTAAGGAGAAAAGTGGGGGGAGTCAGACACAACTTGTTCAGGAACAATTATTTTTCATCATCTCAGTTCATCTTAGACCTAACATTTTGAGCTAAATCCTTGAAAGTGAGAATGGGGACATTAAATATAAGGTAAATGGAAGCATGGGGAGTGCTGTTTGTTAGATAGACTAGCGGGACATAAATCTTTCTCACCAACAAGCAAAATCCCTGCAGCAGGTCAATATGTGAGAGAAGGAAACGCACCAAAATCTCTGTACAATATCTGTTTTGTGTATTTTGTTGATACTGTCACATGTTATAGTACATGACCAGTTGGTTGAGGGGCTATGCTACAAGCTGGAAGGTCACGAGTTCAAGTCCCGATGAGGTCACTGGATTTTTTTCAATTGACCTAATCCTTCCAGCCACACTATGGCCCTGGGGTTGACTCAGCCTCTAACACAAATGAGTGCCAGGAATTAATTAAATAATTTTCCTGGGGAGTAAAGCACGGCCGGCGCGTAAGACTGACAACCTTACTGCCATCTTTGAGAAGATTGTCTAGATAATGTGGGACCCTCAACATCTCACAAACCTATGGGTCAGTTTCTATTTTGGCCAGCATGGCTTTCAGGAATTCCATGTTTTCCATTTTTTTTTTTCCAAATGCCACTGTAAAGTAAATCTTCCGTCCAACAAACACTTCAATCCGATCCATTCCCAGTTCTGACACCAGTTGCCACGTGTATCAGTGACTAAAGACAGGGTTTGGATTGGTAATTGGATTTATTGACCACTTACAGGTAGTAACTACAAATAATTATAACACTTAGGGATTACTATTATTATAATACAGATCATGCACAGAAATCACAGCCTCGGTAATACTGCTTGGCACAGACCACATATAAAACATTTCCACTGTATTGTTGCATGCTGGACTGTGTTTAAGGAGCCATTGCTCAGCGATGCGTTAATCAAATCTGTTTCAAAATTATGATAAATAGCTACACTTGGTTTGGAGACCAGCTAACATAACTGAGGTAGGGGCAAGGAAAAACAATCTAAAAGGATTTATCACCTGTGCGCGTGGAACTGGGCGGAGGAAGGGCCATGAGTCCTTATGATGCATGATGTCAGTAAGCAGATCTTGCAGTACAGCATTATTGAGTGGAAGATCCAAGTCCACTTCAAGAGAGCGACGTCCACTTCGTCTTGTGGGCTGTAGATCAGTGTCACTTTGCACGCTACTCGTATCTGTAGAGACATAAAAACTGTGCTTAGCATCCCTCTTTTACAGGGGATGAAATTAATTCAAAATTTTGATATGATTAACATTAAGTGGCACACAACAAGGAACTCTCCACCCTACTCTGGTAAGTGTAAATATGTAGCAGTGTGAATTTACCTGCGTCTTACAATGCCCTTACACAAGCTTGTTATGTTAAATACACCAACAGTTACAATAATTCTACCACCAGCAGTTAAGAGCACACATACTGAAAAAAGTAAAATTAATTTTAGAAACTTAAAGCAAGATGTTAAAAGTTACAGTTCAAAGGCCAAAGAAAGGGTGAACACAATTTTAACACTAATTATGGTTTCTGTGGTGACATTCAGCTTTCAGTGAATTTCACTACATGTAAAGCAGTGTGAAAGCCATCATTTTCAATCTCACAGAATCTAAACTGAATCTGCGTATAAAGAGCACTATCTTAGGGCTGTCATACCATGCAGTCCAACATAAGGACATTGAACTTCGGGTGAATGTACTACCTCCATCTTCAGGGTCAAAAAGTAAGCCAAGCAAGAAGCTGGTGGAGAGCAGAGCAGAAGGGAACTCACAGCCTGTATCACATCCTGGTGGCCATGATTAATGGTGGGTGACTACAGATGAGGTTATTGGATTTAATGACCACTTACAGGTCATACTACAAACAACTATAACACTTATGCTATTTCCACACTTTATAGTTCACTGCTACACACACTAGTGTCCTGAGTTTCCACTACCAGTTTCCTGGTAATGGATTTTAACACAAGAACTATAACAGTCTCACTGAATTACATACTCCAAATATCACTGTACTACAACACATGTAAAGTCTTCTCTTCACAGCCAACAGCAAAATGAACACCAAATGCCAAAGTCAAGGTCAAAGTTACTTTATGGCTGGTGGTTTACCACCCACCAGTTCATCTTGGCATCAAGCCCCTTGAGACCCACAACTAGAGATTTTTTCCAACTGAACCCTTGTGATCATAGTCCCTAGGTAACACCTTCTCTGATGAGAAGATGGGTTTCTCTTATGAATATGTTTGGCAACAAAGTTGAAGACACACTGTGACTGATGGTCGGTCAGTCGGTCTGTCGGTCGGCCAGTCAGTCTTGGTGCCAAACCCCACCTTGGGCTAATTACCAGATATTAGTTCCTGTTTGACAGTTACTGTCCCATCCTTGTGGGGCGCCCTTTCTGACGAGAGGACAGATCTGTTGTTTGACAGAGTCACAGTCAGCAATAACAAGTCAGTTGTCAGTATGTGCAATATATTTACATTTTTCATGTTATACACATGTATACAAAATATACACTAGGCCTCTGTCAGTCCAGGTTCAGTACAGCAGATCATGCCCTATCTTCAGTAACTCCCACTATAACGGCAGCATCGTTCCCAACAATTCCTTTACTGTTGCTTGCATATCCAATGCCCACTATTCCAGTCTTCAGGCATCATGTCACAGTATTCCTCATAGGCACCACTGTGAGAATTTCACATATACAACATAATTTGTATGCATAGGCACAGTGGGTCAAATCTGATACACAAGATTCACACTTTATAGACATTCCTAACACAATCATTTTTGCATTCAGGAGACCTGGTAGACAGTATGGGATAACAGTGACAAAGCCTACATTTAATTACAGATGAGATTAAATCATTTGTATACAACATATTAATAATAATAGGGATAGCGCACAATGTGCAAGTTTAGTCTTTACAGAATTGAGTTAACGATGTGGGTGTTTTGGCACACGCTAGCACATGGTATCATTCACACTTGTTTCCACACAATTTGCATACACACTGTTCTCCTATAACGTGATTTTGCACACTGCATATCCTGTGGTGGAAGCCATGAACAGCAGATCACGTCATCAGATGTCTAAGGGTGTAGTTTGCATGCATCCACATTTAACTAAGATTAAAATAAATCTTGCGACATATAAAAAATTCTAAAACAACAGCCAGTCTTAATAATGTTACAATACTCTGTAATTATTGCATTACTTTCCTAATGTACAGTAAAATCTTTCGGCACTTTGAACATGATTTGAAGCACAACACATGGCCACTATAAGGGCTACGTTACTATCTCCTTGTAGAAAGCATCCTGAATTGGTACATAATTAAAACTGATACTGCAAGAAAATTAATGATATCATTCCACACAAATAGCATTATGCATCTTTTCATTTATTTCAACTGCAAACAGACCATATCTGACTTCACCTAAACTTCAATTTTATATTACACCGAGATCTGCAATAAGAATAAGGATATGGTCATATTTACTAACTTTATGGAGCAGTCTCTGTGAGAAACTAGTAGTCACTCAGGTAGTCATGAAAATCCCCGCCTTTCATGGTATCTGAAGGTTCATGATTATGTTCACAAGAGTCTGGCATTGAATCCTAACCTCAGACAGGTAAATCAAATCTACTGGGATCTATCCATGCACAGGGTTTGAAAGTTCAACAAGGCAAAGAAAATTAATGGTGAAATTTACATGATGAAAGTTATCAGTTTCACTAGGCAGATATTCTAAAGAGCTGTACATTGTCTGGTATAACATAGGACATGTCTTATTCACTGGCAAAAAAAGAAAAAAAAAAAAAGTTGTGTGTGTTATGCACATTCATTGCTCTGAATGTTAACATTCTAAATCCAAATTTTTCCCATGAATGAACAAAGCAATGGAATGAGCTGATGAGCATAAGAACATACAGTAACACCCATTCATTGCAGCCACATTCCTGTACTGTGAGGTGTGAGTTCATTCATAAAACTTTCTATTATACATAACTTGACTTGGTATATGAAAAATCCATCTTAAGCACAAATGTTAGCTTCTGCTGTAATATGGTCTCCGGAGATTGGTATTACACCACAGCCTCTGTGTAGTGTAAATTTATGTAATTTCAAAATCCATTCCAATCTCAATACATAGCCAACCCTGGAGTCCCCCCTTCCCCAATTGTGAACAGAAGTTATCTACAGTTTCACGACACCTTAATGTGCTCTGCAAGGCATGAAATAACTGCTGTCACTAACATTACAAGTGTCTAACTGAATTTCATCGTTTAATTCGGAGTGAAAGAAATTCAATACTACTATAACCAGCCAAATCAACAAAACCTCCTGCTTGGGAGGCAGATGCTGAGGTGTAGATGGGTAATTCTGATGGATTAGTATTTCAAGGTAGACTACAATAATTATGAGAGTGGCTAGGCTAGGTAACTCAGCTTGTAAGGATTAAAACTAACAAAGCCATCAGCACCAGGATCTACTCCAACCAGCTGGACCCCTCTCAACCTGATTTACAATGACCAAAATTGCCTTATGCTCACATTTATGGCTCCAAACTCCATAAAAGAATTCCAAGCTCTGACACACATACTCACATACTTTGAGTCAATTAATAAAACAAACAAATTTAAACAAAATATTAAACATGCTTATAATTCTAGGCAACTACTCTACTAAAATGTGACTTACAATTTAGATACTGGTACCCTCTAATACAAAAATATGAATTATGTTCTACATTCTTTAAGCAATGAACTACATTTCACATTCAGTAAAAATCTGAAGTGTCTTTGAAATTAACTTACAACTTATATTTCCCTTTTGTACTTTCCTCATGCAAATAATAGAAATTGTAATAAAAATCTTCTCAGTTGCTAGTTGCTGACAATCTGGAGTCAAAATCTAATGTTTCGGACACCTTATCTGTTTCCATCATCAAGGATGGATATATTGGATAGACTTTGTTCATGTATATACATTATCCGGGCTCCACATTCCAGGTCCACCAATGACCTTTGAAGGATAGCCAGTGAAGTTAACTGTACACGTACATCCATATCACTGTTATGTAATCTGGAGAGTCAGATGAGAGTGACACATCTGGTGGCTCAATGTCTGCTGCTACACTCCTGTTGTACGTAGACTCATTTGAACCAGAATTATGTCTGTATATTGCTTAACCTGTTGGATCATTATTTGCTTATGGGTATTAGTAGGTTCTTCATAAGGAGGAATAAGAAAAAAACACATGTGGATGAAATTATAACTGGATGAAAATAAAAGTACCAGATATACAGGATTCACTCAAATGGAAACTATGTGAAGCTGTTTCCAAAATTTAATCAACAGGTGAAGGAGTGGAAGAGAAATGTAATGTACAACATAACTAGATATCCAGACCACACACAGAATATTATTGATAAAAGGAGGCAACTGAAGATTAAAATGAGTGGAATGTACAATATCTGTAAACAGAAGTAGGTGGAAAAAGAATACGCATCTCTGATATAATCTTTTTTGCTCAGAATTACCCCAGATATATCCTCCAGAAGTCATGAAACACCTCTGTAATAGAGACAGTATGTAATACAAGCCAGCGATTTTGCTACAGACCATGCACATAACACAGTAAAACACAAGACACAGATACCCAGGTCCAACCACATGTGTAAAAACATACACACAAAATACCACAAAACTCAACATACTGTTATCAATACAAGTTTCACACATAACACTCAGGAATCATACATCAAATTTCTCTTGATAACATGTGGTACACTCTAAGAAGAAATTTCTGGTTTCACTATAAGGCAAGCAAACTAGGAAGAAATTAAAATTAAGTATACTGACACAACAAAACCTGTACTTTTCACTCTCAAAGAACTAACCAAAGCAAATTTAAGGTAGAAATAAAGAAACTCCTTTTAAAGACAACTCACAACACTTACTATGCCAGTAAGCTGTTTCTGCTGATCCCACAATTTAAGACTGTAAGAGGGAGGTAAACGATCTTGTACTGCACGCTGTTTATCTACAGTTCATCCCCAACTTCTCTAGCAAAAAACAGTTTTGTTTCGTTGTTTAGAAAAATGCCCATTCAAATCATAACTCATGGCCCAGGTTTTCTCACAGTACTTTGATCTCCCTTACTAGTTCTCATTCCACTAACTGCTCTATATTTGCTGTCATCCCATCATCAATACTATATAGCCTCAATACTGACAGCATCATTAAATAACTTTAAAAAAATTTGTTCTATTTCCACACAATTATGTTTAGTGTTGACAGGGGAAGTTATATTCAAGATGCTAATAGGGCAGAAATCCTCATGTTAAGTCAGCTTACCTCATGTTAAAACTCAGCTTTTTTCAGACCACAAAATTCAAGTCAGCTGCAAATACAAATTCCATACAGAAAACAGTGTAAGTGGACATCACAAACAATCATTCTACTCATCACTATTACTTCCACCAAGAAGTCATGTTGTATTTGTAATGGGTCAGCACCAATCGAGTCAAACAGAGCATTCATTCAGTAACAGAACACACAGCTGGGAAAAGACACTTAAATGATTAAAACTTGTATTTAATATTTTTAAACATTGTATTATTTGTACTGAAGTATCACAATCAGGTTGACACATTCATACAGACCTCAGTGTTTAAAGCAGTTGTCAAAGCTACTGAGATCACTATCTGACAAAGATAGGGACCAGCTCTATCGATTGGGCCCAACTGAGTAGGCTTTACCTGAAGATGGGGACAGAATTCAGTATCTGAAATGTTGTTCTTAAATAGAAACAGAATGATGGATAATGTCCAGAAACATAATACTTGTGTCTTAATTCTCTTGTTCATAAAATTTGTGTATTCCACACCAAGAATGCTTTGTATCAAAGCTGCTAAACTATGTACATGCACATCCACCAATGCATGCATGGATACACACTCCCTTCAGCAAAATGGCACTGTAATTATTCTTTTAAGCCTGGACACATACCCCAAACAATACCATTGAAAGACATATAAGCAGGCTGTACATCAACACATTATACCATCTGCTCAGATTATCTCTGTTTAGCATGAATAATAAAATAATACTAAGCATGAACAATTATTTTATTCTAATCACTATACCACCAATTGACCAAAAAACTACCAAGCATGAATTAAAATGATTTACTGATGGAAATCATTTTTAAAAGAATACCAATCTCGCATGTACACAATTATTTTGCAGACACAAAAGCAGCAATCATTCACCACTTTGTGAGAAATTAAAGCAGCAGACAGTTTTTAAAGTCCACACAAGCCAACACTACTGGCACCTTTCATCTTGGTGAGTTTAAGAGGAGTGTGAGACAAACATTCGTGCCCGTTATAAGCTGCAGGATTTATCACATGCAAGCACAAAGAACAAGATAGAGGGACAAGTGCGTCTAGTAGCTTCACGAATACATCCAACAGAGAAATGGCATTTGCAGACTGTTTAAATGCTCAATATACAAAAATACGAACACACCATCCCAGGAATTACTCCGCAGACGTTTGGCAAACACGGAGATCTTAGCCACAGCTGCAGCGGCACTACAGCGGCGCAGCTTAATTGTCAGTTGCCTTGTGATGTCAGCCCCTCCATCTGCAGACCAATCAGAGGCCTTACAGATCTACTGACTACCAAATACTCAAAATGTATCACATTCAGTACTGGGAAATCATACAAAATACAAGTGTGTTGTTATGTCTTGGGCATAATGCACAAAATATATGGTGCTGAATTTCATGTTCATTTTACCATTATTAAGTATTAAGTACGAATCTACATTTATATTAGCTTTATCCTATACATATACATGTAGATATCTGGGTTACCTTCTGTTGATATTTTGATAGGCCTCTGCTCTAGAGTGCATTGTCCCATCTAGTTAACAAACACATTTTCATTTTCAGAAGAGCGTGTTTATAGAGAACCAAATGTAGTTCAGAATGGAAACCGCAAAATATATGGTGTAATCCCAACGTAGTATTCTTGCATGGTAAATATTTCTTTGGTCCCAGCCAAAGTCCAATATACATATATACTGTACATATTGTATTTTTTCCCATAACAGTAAAAGTAAAAATAAAGCTATCCCTGTAACAGGCCGTGAAGGCCCATAGTGTTGTGAGACGTTGAGGGTCCCACATTATCCAGACGATCGGCTCACAGATGGCGGTAAGTTTGTCAGCCTTACGTGCCAGTCGCGCTTTACTCCCCAGGAAAATTATTTAATTAATTCCTGATACTCATTTCTGTCAGAGGCTGAGTCGACCCTGGCTGGAAGGATTAGGTCAACTGAAAAAAATTCAATGACCTCATCGGGAGTTGAATCCGCGACGTTCCGGCTTGTAGCATAGTGCCTCAACCAACTATGCTACCGCGTGCCCCCATTTTTTTTTTATTTTCTTCCCCATACTAAGTGCGTTTTGATTCTGTAGATAACACACATTTACAGTAAGAAATCTCAACCTTCCAGAACTCTAACCATGATTTAGTGTAATTATGACTGAAACAATAATCATTATTCACATTTCTTCTCTACCAGAAATTCTTACCTTACAATAAGCTTTAAATTAAGTTAAATAAGAAACACGCATAGACAGAACTCTCCCAGTTGCATCACAGTTGCTGTGATTCTCGAATGAGATTCTTTCAAAGTTTATCACATTACTGCTACAGGAATTCATTTGAAATCATTATGTAATGTTACTTATTTGTAGAAAAATAGTTACTTAACCAATCATGTAAAGAAATTGTTTTATAATAATTTTATCCAGGAAGTCTCATAAGAAGGTAAACAATTTCTTCAAGCAATTTTGCATAGTTGCCATTCAGTGAAAACTTCGATATAGTGTTAACAAAATCTATTTCCCCCAAAATTCATTTAGTAGGGATTTCACTGTTATTTACACTAATACTCATAAAATAAAGTGGCTGGACTTCTGTACCAAAAGACCCAGGTTTGAGTATGGCTGGATCTCATACAGATTTTTCTGCATATATATACATGCCATTCCTCATCCTTGACGAAGACAAAAGTTTGCGAATGTGAGCAACATAGATTCCCATTTTGGCTTGGAGCCCATATTACAACACAAATTCCTAGCCCTCTTTACCATTTTCATCTACTACTATGGGTAGCAAAGTCCATCTTATATCTTAATTTAGAAATGCACTCCATCTAGATGGGCAGAGACTAGAGGACCTATACATCTGTAACTGGGGAAATTAGCCACAATGCTCATAAAAAACTAAACTAAAAGTTATGGTAAAATTTTCATTTTCTTCTTTTCTAAAATATGCAAAATGTTGCGGCGTGACGGGAGGGCGTGGAGGTACCTCCACCGCTTCCGCCACCGTACCTCTCTCTCTCTCTCTAGCTGCCGCTACACTTATCTCCTGCCGGGATGACGGAGGACGAGGAAATATCCCTCTCCGTCACCCTGATTAGTAGGCTGCCACCATCTTGTTATTTCAAGAAATCTCGTACTTATCTTAGCTTGCATTACTGTCTGGGGTAACCATAAATCGCCGAAGCTTTGGGACGTCCTGGAGTCGGAGGAAGAGGATAACACTCGTGGATACGTGAGGTTGAATGAAACTCGTCACATTCCTAGCCTATTCTATTTACCTACGTCTTTAAATACACTATATACACCGTGCCGACGTTTGTCGGTTCGACTTACATTAAAATAATCTTGCAGTGTCTCATCATGTCCACCACCTATCACCCTGCTGTCGGTATTCTATGCTTGGAATCACTGAATGACCTAGCCCATCTGATTAGCCTATCTCTCCCGGGTTACACTTTACACTTTACACTTTGCACTTAATGATCATGGCTATATGAAATGGTTCCACTTACTTGAGCTGAAGATGAGAAGGCTTGTCATCACGATCCAGCGTCCACTCATGGCCACAATTGAGGTACTAATGTAATAATGACATTAATAAGAATAGATCCGACTAGAATCGAATCGAATAGCCAAAAAAAGCTAAGAAGCTAAAAAGCTAAAAAGAGCCCCTAAAATGGGTCGTCTCGGGTTTTTATAACCTCTGCTATGCTGACTCGTTGTCTTCCGGGTATAGGGGTCCTCCTACCCTGACGTGATTTTGGGTCGGTGTAGCTTGATTATTGGTTGTCAATCGAGAAGGGGTTGACTCTTTTGGTAAGCCGCCTCCTCCTACTCAGCATTTTTCGTCTGCCTTAGTGCTTATGACACATTTCATATAGCCCTTCCGTATTGTCAGCGGTTCCCGCTGTCGTGTTAACATTCTGATTAGTCAGGAATTTCTTTTACTTCCTTGTAAACCCAGCTCTCCGGTTCATGTCCTTATTACTGTTCAGTTTTAGTTTAGTTTTTTTTCCCATCTTACATCTAATTGTAGTGATTCCAAATTTACCCAAAAAACTACATCTACATGTACATAACCTTAGCGGCAAAACCCCCCCCTCACAAAACGTGAGATATTTCCTGTAAGAGAAATATTACACTTGTTTTCTACTCATGCTACTACCAGTCCCTTCACCTACTTATCATCGTTATTACAACTATCATATATACTGATTACAACAATTTCCTTTATTGTCTATTATTGTTCTCTTTCTGTCCCCTGTATTCACTGTCACTTTGGTTGTGTTCATTCATTGGAACACTGTAGTCTCGGAAGGGGGTCCGAGGTCTCTGGTCTGCCTGTCTTCGGTCGCCATCTCACGGTCGGTCCCTCCTGTGGGTCCGTACTTCGGGTGGTCCGGGCTGTTGCCCTGGGTGCTGTCTGCTATGGCCCTCCCCCTAGCGCCGCGCGCTCGGAAGATGGGTAACGCTTGTCGGTGTCTCCATAGACACAGACCGAGTACTGTGGCTGCTGCTAGCGAACCGGTCACGATTCCGCTGCATATCCATCTCTGCGTCAGGAGCCTGGCCTCCACCTGCTGTCGTAGTTGAGTCATCGTCCTGGGGGTGGTGTCTGGAGTAGATCCGTCCTCCGGGTCTTCCCATACGTCCCATACATCTCCTAGCAGCCCTTGGTGCTGCTTCAAGTAGGTGACCTCCTCTGGGTGTAAGAGGTCCGGTGTCTGCGGTGCAACGATTCCTGGGCCGTCCCAATCGGCCGTGGACTGGAACTGCCGACTGGCTGGCAGCGTCAGCTGTCCGATGATCAGGTCACAGCCATCCGGCTGCGTGATGATGCCTGTGCCTTCTATGCCCGTTATGTTCATGGGGCATCGTTGAGAGCTTATACATCTGCATTCAACCCTTGTAAGCTTCCCCACCGCATATAGCCATGAATTTTCAAAAGGGTGTTTCCTAAACACTGGTCTAAAATTCTCTGACAATATTTCCCGCGAGCAAGACTCGTATCCCTGGCCTGTTCCGAAAAACAAACTACTCAAACAAGTCTCATAATTCCTCTCAATTATCGGAACTGTCCCTCGACATATAACGATATTTCCCTCTCTACAATTTTGAACATACCCTGGCGGTAAAATCATATAACTTCTTTTATCAGAGGACACTGCTAGTCTCTCCCTTCCTGTTTGTACCTGTACAAACTTGCCTAAATTTTGTTCGAATGAAGGTAACGGTATAGGTTCGTAAACAGTGTAGGTTCGCTGTTCGGTTCGTAAGGGTAGTTGGATAATGAGGCGAATTGCTTCGCTTGTAGCCAGTACTGCAACCTCCGAAGATGCATAAAACAAATGCATGTTCTCCGGTTTCAAGGCTGTTATGAACGAGTAGCCTTGTTCCAATTGTACGTAAATATCGCGCAAAATCGCGAATAATTTGTGCGAGGGCAGCAAACTGGCAGTCAATCGATGTAACGTTGCCATATCTAAGCTTAAAGCTAAGCTTGTTAAATCTGTATAAATTTTCATTATTAGTATTTCTAATTCCCTCGTGTAACTGGCTTTCCTTACGGAGTTAGTTATTTGGTCCCTTGTCTGGTTAATCTTCTGCTCGAGCGTGAGCTGCTCTCTAACCAGTTCCTCATGGTGTAACTTCATGGCTCGCACCATCTGAGCTAATGTTTTAGCGTTTGCCCTTACTCGCGAATCCATTTCGCGGCTAACTGTTACGTGTTCCGTGGCGTCATGTACTAATTCCCCTACTTTATTCCGCAAGGTTTCTATCCTGTCATTTAGTGGTCTCAAATCTTCACTAAGTGCTGCTCCGAAAAGAAATTTAAGTGCTTTCCCTCCTAGGCCAAACACTCCCCTGCGAACTCTCTGATCCCGTGGCAACATTTGGAGGACATTGTCTACCTTCTCCTGTAGCTCTCCTGCTACCTTGCTCACGTATCTAAGCTCCTGTCTTTGTACTAGGTCTCTTCCTACATTGACGGTGAGATACTCTAATTCTTTGATTAGTTCTCCTATTACTCTGGCGTGTTCCGTCACGCTAAAATCTACGGTAATGTGCCACACGGCTCCTTGCATTAAAATTTCTCGCTCTTGTAAAAATGCCATCCCCTTGTCCAATTTGAGCCCTACGGCTCCCTCGGTCTTGGCTTCCTCTCCACCTGTAAACAAACGGGGTACTTCAGTTTCTGTTACCTCTACCCTTGCTTCGGCTTCCGGCCGTCTTTATTCTTTATAATTACGCCGATCTCGCGGTCGTAACGAATAACCGTGTCGTTCTTCGCTGAACGTGTCTCTCCCTGTCGTATTTAATGCTGACTGACCATCATTATACGTCTCGCTAGCGTCTTCTCTCTCTTCCGCTGGCGCATAAGTGCTGATTCTGCGGTTTGCTTCAGATGCCTCTTGACTCTCGTAAGGAGTGTGTATGTAATGAGGCGTGTACGCATCTCGTAGCGTTTCCTCTCCGTCGCTCGACGCTGAATCATCTGGGTTCGTCTCTCTTTGCTCGAACCTGGGTCCTTGTTCCCTCATTCTCTGTCTGTCTCGCCTCTCGTAAGGCGTGCATGAATATGGAGGCCGATCGTGGCACTCTCCTTCTGATTCGTATGCGTCGGAGTCTTCCTCTCTCCATAAGTTGGGCTTCTGTGCTCTCATATTTCGCCGATGTTGTCTCCGTCTCTCACGGAGCTCTTCTCGTGTTGCTCTGCATAGCTTCAGCTGCTCTATGTGCAGATTTACTTCTCTTTTCCCTATTTGTACCCTGTACACTAGGTCAGAGATTTTTCGTATCACCTGATACGGACCTAACCATTTAGGTTCCAGCTTTCTTCCCTTTACCATTTGTTTTCGGTACACAAGCTGGCCGGGTCGATACTCTATCCTTCGTGCTTTCCGGTCGTGGCGAGTGTGCTGGTCCCTTCTCACTTGGCTCAGCTTCCTCCTCGCTATTCTGTGTGCCTTTCGTAGTTGTCTGGCCAATCTGCTTACGGCTTCTCGCGCGCCGTTTTCCCTTGCTTTCCTCTTTGCTATCTGGCGGGCTCGCCTCAATTTACTGGCCAATCTCTTCACTGCTTCTACCGCCGGTCCCCTCGACTCTGGTACGCTGGGTTCGGCTGGGTCCTCCTTTACCCTCTCTACCACCTGTCTTCTTGACTCCGTGGTCGCTTTCACAGCCGTTTCCGTCCCTTCCCCTGCACCTTGCAGAGGTCGCGGCTCCGTCCGACAGACCTTCACTCGTCTGTCCACTTCCCGTCTACCTGGCGGGTAATTCGACAGTTTAATCTTCTGGCCATCCAACTCTATTTCTTCGGTGGCCAAGTCAATACGGGCGTTTAGTACCCTCAACAGATCTAGCCCCATAATTCCGTCCTTCATGATCGGAAAGGGTGCTACTACAAAATCGTGAGTGTAGTGCTTGTCTCCTATTACGAAATCCACCTTTCTTGTGCCTAGTATCTCTAATTCTTGTCCAGTGATACCCCTAACCGCATCTGTAATTTCCTTCGTGGGCTGCTCCCCCACGTAAGGTTGGACTAGACACACGTCTGCACCGGTGTCTATTATAAACTCGTAGTTTGTCCCTTTGACTTCTGCTATGATACACAATTCTTTGTCCTCTCGCGCTGTCGCGAGTGGAATCCACGCGGCTTCCTTTCGGCGGGTGACGGGGTTCTCTACCGCCGAAATTAGTTTGGGGAGCTCTGCTCCCTCTGGGTCGTGGGCTTTCGTCTTGCCTCACAATCCCTAGCTATGTGGCCTTGCCGTCCACACGAAAAACACTTGACTGGGAGTCGAACCCAATCTCTGCTCGTATCTCTTCGTCCCTGGGATCGTCGTACCGGCGATCCTCGCGGCTGGCTTCTCTGATTCCATGGTGGTCTGTATCCCCTCGGACTCGTGAAGCTCTTCCTTTCCGTCTTCACGGTCAGTGTACCATGTTCCTTGCGGTGCGGTTCCATCTGCTTCGCATTATATACTACGGTCGCTATGTTTAGCGCCTGGTCCAGAGTTTCTGGATTCCGAATCCGTAACTCCCTTCCTGCCTCTCCTCTCATTCCATAGACGAAACTAGTGAGGAGCCTAAATTCTGCTTCCTCTTTTAATATGCGCTGCACTGTCGGGTCTTCGCTCTTCCTCACGGTCTTCGTGCTCAATGCCCGACACCTGTCTAAGAACTGGATGGGCGACTCTTCCTTCCCTTGCGAGGCTTCGTGTAGTAGATTATAGTGGTACCGAACTGGCAATTTCTCAGTAAAACGGTCCACTAGTGCCGTTTTCAACACTTCATATCTTACGTTCACGTTGGTTAACTGGTCTCTAGCGCTAACGAACTGCCTAGCTTCCCCTGTTAACTTGGCCTTTATGATGTTTACTACGTCTTCCTCACTCCAATTACTTACACGAGCACACTGTTCTACCTGCGATAAAAATTCCGTTATTGGTTTCGCTTGCGACTGACCATTCCATTCCCTAATGCTTGATGCCAGTGATAAATCCTTTGTTTTCACTCCTATTGTTAAGCCTTTCAACTGTTGCTCTAACTGTGCTATCCTAGCCTCCATCTTGTGGTTCCCTTTTTCTACCTTACTTAGAACTTAACCTATCACCTGTCTCTTCCTAGGTGCGTGTTCGGATCCTGCGCTGCCACCACTGTTGCGGCGTGAGGGGGGGCGTGGAGGTACCTCCACCGCTTCCGCCACCGTACCTCTCTCTCTCTCTCTAGCTGCCGCTACACTTATCTCCTGCCGGGATGACGGAGGACGAGGAAATATCCCTCTCCGTCACCCTGATTAGTAGGCTGCCACCATCTTGTTATTTCAAGAAATCTCGTACTTATCTTAGCTTGCATTACTGTCTGGGGTAACCGTAAATCGCCGAAGCTTTGGGACGTCCTGGAGTCGGAGGAAGAGGATAACACTCGTGGATATGTGAGGTTGAATGAAACTCGTCACATTCCTAGCCTATTCTATTTACCTACGTCTTTAAATACACTATATACACCGTGCCGACGTTTGTCGGTTCGACTTACATTAAAATAATCTTGCAGTGTCTCATCATGTCCACCACCTATCACCCTGCTGTTGGTATTCTATGCTTGGAATCACTGAATGACCTAGCCCATCTGATTAGCCTATCTCTCCCGGGTTACACTTTACACTTTACACTTTGCACTTAATGATCATGGCTATATGAAATGGTTCCACTTACGTGAGCTGAAGATGAGAAGGCTTGTCATCACGATCCAGCGTCCACTCATGGCCACAATTGAGGTACTAATGTAATAATAAGATTAATAAGAATAGATCCGACTAGAATCGAATCGAATAGCCAAAAAAAGCTAAGAAGCTAAAAAGCTAAAAAGAGCCCCTAAAATGGGTCGTCTCGGGTTTTTATAACCTCTGCTATGCTGACTCGTTGTCTTCCGGGTATAGGGGTCCTCCTACCCTGACGTGATTTTGGGTCGGTGTGGCTTGTTTATTGGTTGTTAATCGAGAAGGGGTTGACTCTTTCGGTAAGCCGCCTCCTTCTGCTCAGCATTTTTCGTCTGCCTTAGTGCTTATGACACCTTTCTTATAGCCCTTCCGTATTGTCAGCGGTTCCCGCTGTCGTGTTAACATTCTGATTAGTCAGGAATTTCTTTTACTTCCTTGTAACCCCAGCTCTCCGGTTCATGTCCTTATTACTATGCAGTTTTAGTTTAGTTTTTTGTGTTTTTTCCATCTTACATCTAATTGTAGTGATTCCAAATTTACCCAAAAACTACTTCTACATGTACGTAACCCTTTGCTGCATAACACAAAATGATTTCTTTCTTCAGTAATGTAAATCCCCATGCCTGAACTTCAAACTCCATCATATAAAGTGAGTTTTATAGTGACTGACATTGACCATGTTAACTGGAAGTCCATATTTTTCAGTATTTCCTCCAAATTCATACAAAATGTCTAAGAAATATCTCTGACATCTGTACTTTCATCAACTGCTACAGAGTAGGCTTGAAACTTTTTAACAGGCACTTTTGCACCAATCTCACAAGTCACGTTCAAGGTCAATCATTCGTTCAGACACTGTGTATCTACTGAGATTAATGTCTTTTAAATCCTTCATTTAATCAGGGAACATAATCTTTGTCATTAAATGACACAATGCATAACTTGCTTTCAATTTTGTTTCACTTGCTTCATTGACTACATGGAAACCGCTGCTTTTCTAAACCTAGATTTTAATTTGAACATTTTCTCTTCACTACACTTTCCTACAAATGTGTCATGTCTTTCTTTGTGAGTTCAACGGCACCTGATGTAATCTAAAATGGTGTTTGCTTGCAACTAAGACATGTAACATGGTGGCATTAGTGTTCCCACACATAGTGAATATTTCTTCTTGTTCCAGCAAAAACATAAATTTAGGCAATGTTGAGTGGCTATGCTACAAGCCGGAAGGTCGTGGGTTCAAGTCCCGATGAGGTCATTGGATTTTTTTCAGTTGACCCAATCCTTCCAGCCGCACTAGGCCCTGGGGTTTACTCAGCCTTAACAGAAATGAGTACCAAGAATTAATTAAATAATTTTCCTGGGGAGTGAAGTGCGGCCAGCGCGTAAGGCTGACAACGTTACTGTCATCTTTGAGCCGACTGTCTAGATAGTGTGGGACCCTCAACATCTCACAGCCCTATGGGCCTTCACGGCCTGTTACAGGGATAGCTTTACTTTTTTTTTTTAATTTTACTTTAGTAACCTACATTCAGTGTAAGAAACATAAAACCTTCCAGAGCTCATATCTCGATTTTGCGTGATTATGGAGAAAACAACCATTTTCTGTCTGCCATGAATTATTATTGTACAACCATAATCTTTGGTGACTGATGTCACATACTGAAGATACATCGCCGTGCATCATCTTAATTACTCTGATTCTCAACTTGGGCCTTACTGTTTTAATTATTTATGTAAATAAATTATTTTATAATAGTTATAGCAAGTCTTAAAAGGATAGTTTCCTGACATATTTTTGTATAACTACAATTAGTGAAAGCCTCTATCTAATGCAAGAAGAACCATCTCCAAGAGATTCCTCAAACAGGGATGGCACCATACTGTCCGTGACTTGAGATAAAGAACTGCACCTCTTGAAATGTAAGATCCTCTTCCACTTTTCACATTCTATTGGAATTTCATTTTGATAAAGGCAGTGAATAGCTACTGTTTGACCAGAAAAGAAATAAACAGTTTAGAAATGCAAGTCATCATTACGCTCCCTTCTCAACCTGTACACTAATTGTTTTTTTGACCAAACAGTACCTAAAGGTTGGGTTTGTCTTCTTAGATTGCCCAACCTTCCTCAAAATATAATATTACCATCATTTAATGTTTTCATTCACTTAACATTCAATTTCAATGATCTAAGCAATTTCTGTGTAAAATTTCCTCCATTTAAGATTTTCCTCAGTTCAAATTTAACAACAGCTCCCGCGAAAAAAAAAAAAAAAAAAAAAAAAAAAAAAAAAAAAAAAAAAAAAAAAAAAAAAAAAAAAACTTAAAGGGGAATTTCACTGCATTAGCTGAATTAACAGCAGCAACTTCAGAAAGTAAAATGAGTTAAACATCAATGTGGCTTAGTAAATGACACCTGCCCACATACTTCCATTTTATGACATGGAAAAACCATGGTCAGTCATTCAACAAAGACTGAGATATATATGACTTGCTTGAGGACTGCCAAAAGGCACTGAAGGGGTGCAAGCATTTGGCCAGTTTTACACATTTGACCCAGACAATGGAGAATGTCCAGGATATTAATACTGTTCTTTTCATGTACGTTCATCATCATTTTACCAGCTTTCAAATTCAATATGACAAATAAATAAGAAAGAATAGAGAAGAATTAGAAATACAGAAGGTAACACAACAAATCATTTATCAATTTTCCAGTACACTTCATGTTAACAATACAAACAGTGAAATTATATTGACATATCACATGTATACGATGGGGTACCCAAAAGAAACCGAACTCATTTTTTTGTGGGCAGAGCTTTTGTAGTATCGCGTTTTGCCGCTATGAGCGCATAGAGCTAACATTCCTGAGTCGATAAGCCGACTACCGTTACTTCAGAAGGTAAGGACTAGTTTCGGCAGAGTTTATAGTGACAACTGTTTTGTGTGATTGTCGTTTTTGCAATGGTTGATTTTCGTGAACAGCATGTGGCGGTGAAATTCTGCTCTTTACTCAGGAAAAGTGGAACAGAAACTCTTGAAATGTTAAAAACAGCATACAAGGACGATGCTATGGGAAAAACTCAAGTGTTTGAGTGGTTTTCCCATTTCAAAAATGGTGAAATGTCAACTGATGACAAACCTCGTTCTGGTTGTCCTTCCACGGCCCGAACACACGAAAATGTTGAAAAAATTCATGAAATCAAGGAAGATCGACAACGGACCATTGAAGAAATTGTGGAGCTGTTGGGAGTGACTTGGAGCTCAGCGGCCAGATTTGTGGCAGTCGGGTGACTGGTTTTTCCATCATGACAATGCCCCTGCTCACACAGCCCTGTCTGTATGACAATTCTTGACCAAAAATGGTATGACCCCTGTTCCTCACCTTCCATACTCACCCGACCTTGCCCCGTGCGACTCTTTTTTGTTTCCTCGAATGAAAAGAGACACGAAAGGAAAAAACGACGGAGGCGCTGTCAAGCATCTCAAAAGATGAATTTAGACAAAGTTTTGAAAAACGGAATAAAAGACTAGACAAGTGTATTAGTGTAAGTGGAGAGTACTTTGAAGGGGATTGAAGGTTTGTGCTTAAAATCTGAATAAATAAGTTAAAAAAAAATAAGTTTGGTTTCTTTTGGGTACCCCCTCGTACAATGGGAACATGATTACACATCCTTCTACTAACCAAGACTTCTGCTGATCAACCCACCACTGTCCCAAACCTAAATTCCTCCTCAGGAGACTCATGCCAAATGAATCCCGCGTTTCTGCATAGGCCCATAACACGCTTGTCAGACCTTCCCTAGCCTAAATCAGTCATTTAGTTACTGCAATTACAGTACATAACAAATGAATCCAACCACTAATAAAATGCTGGGTCTCTGTTATCCAGATTTTTATCATTTGAGACAGCCCCAGTACCATTCATTTCATATAATCAAGATCCGTGTGCATATGTATAATTTAAAAAAGCATAAATTAGAAAGAATAAAAAACTATTACATATGTATGGTATGTCTCTATTTATAGTACATGTGCGCTTGTATTACAGACAGACAGACAGACAGACATACATACATACATGTACACCTTAAATCAATTATCTCGACTGCACCAAAATATGTGGTATGGATCAGAGAATTCCAAACACAATGAAAATAACCTACACTTCTTGTATAATGAAGAGAGCACAGGGCTGTGCAGCAATTATGTAAGGTAAACTCTCAGTAAGTGTTTTGCTCGCTTGGAAACCGGGATCATGGGTTCAAATCCCACTCAGGACATGGATGTTTAGTTTGTGCATGTGTTTTTGTGTTTGTGCACAGGTAGAGGCCTTGCGATGAGCTGATCACCCTCCAAAGGAGTCCTACCGAAGTGAACGGAGAAGTTCATGGAGGTAGTCCTAGGCCCACTGGGGCTGTAATGTCGGGGTGGGGGAATTCTCATTATAATAAGGCTATAAAAATCCAGTAACAATAACAATGTGTATCATACATGAAGAAAGCAGTCTTCTGGGATTTCGCACCGTGTATACGTGGTGTTAACCGACGTTCCTCCGAAACGTTGGTTAACATCACATATACACGGTGCCAAATCCCAGAAGACTGCTTTCTTCATAGTCACCGCCGTGAAAGCCTCAAATCTTACATGTATCATACATGTTTAACTTCATAAAATATTTTGATGTGTAAGCTCATTGCTAGGCAATGACTTGGCAAACAAGCCTGCAACAAATATGCAACCAACAACAGAGTAGACCCATTACTAGGCAATGACTCAGTGAACACATCCCATGGCAATGTATACATGACAATAGAGGACATCCGTTGCTAGGCAATGGATGTATTTGCTGTGTGGTCTGACCCGTGGCTATATAACAAGAAGCCAACAGTAACTGACAGTTTAACCCCGTGTGGAGGCAGGGTCGAATACCTTCACTGTGACCCTGTGAGTCGTAGGTGATGACAAAAAGGGAAGTCTCAAATCTGAGACAGTAAAATATGGTCTCGAGTCCCAAGGGACATACTGTAGTTAAGAGTGCCATGTTTCTTCCTGCTGAGTTCATCACTGCTGACGTGTAGGTCCAAGGGACCTACACATGTAGTAGCAGCAACACAGAAAGCAGCAGTTTCCCCATTAGATATATTCTAATGCATGATGATGGTCATATTGGCCGAAACATGTTGACTTTTAAGTTTTAAGTTTAAAACTTAAAAATTTTAAACTTTGAAGTTAATAAATACTTGCACATAAGACTGTAAGTAAGATTTACAATAAAATGGAAAAGTGCTATACGACGCTACAATACAGTATCAGGTCCGTGGACTGGTACTTCCTTTCTAATTTTCCTTTTACACGAAGAGATGTGAGAAAATCACACAGTAGGCAGCAGAGTAAAGTGACAACAACAGAAATTTACTTCAGTCTGCATTCACAACAGACAAATATATATATATATAAAAAACCCACTAAATATTCTCATACAATCTATACACATATTTTGGTGCATACACTTCAGAAACTTTTCCTACAAATTTTCATGTTCTAACAATTACAAAATCAACAAAACATTACTCACCTTTTATCATTTTGCACTTAGGACAAGACCACTTTCCTCTTGGTACCTTCTTCAATGGTGGCACAATACAGTCCATGTGAAACAGAAGGGGGCATGTGTCACAGCACAACAAGTGACCACCCAAGCCACATGAATTGCATACCTCTTCCACCTCAGTCCCTTCACTGAAATAAAACAGGAACTTGTTCTATTCTGTACAAACCAAAAGATACTTAAGGTAACCACTCTTTCACATTCTATGACTGGTTAAGGGGAAAAGGGTATAGGAATAAGCACATGTAGGGAACCTAATCCAATATGCAAAGAAATTAAAACCGTATGACTGAACACTGCAACGATTACAATTTAATAATTAAAGAAATGGTGTAAAACACAGAATTTGAAAGAATGTTAATGTACATGTTGAGAAATAAAAAACCTGTGCCACTTAAGACTTACAGTTCTGCAAATGGTAAGAGGGTACAGATAACTTTCACGTACATGGAATCCTTACACATATTTCACCCTTGTGACTTCTCACTTCTGTACATGATACTGATAGTACTTTCACAGAGCACTGCACTGTGAGTGAATAGATCACAGGCACTTGCACATAAACGTGGCAGAACAGATAACAGTATATTTCTTGTACAGTGGAATCCACTTCCTTGAAAATTTTCTTTCGTTTAACAATCAATTTCAAAGATCCTAAATCAATAATCAAACTGTTAAATTCCTCCATTCAAAATTTTCCCCAGTTTAGTATTCATAATATTCATATACGTGTAGAGATCTATTTAAAAAGCTTGACATACTACCAATCCCATGTGTATATTTGCTTTCACTGATGACATTTGTTGTTAATAATTTGGATAAGTTTCAAACCAATAACTCTTCATATGTGATTGGTACCAGAAGGAATGACCACCTTCACATACCTTCAACACATTTATCATCCTATCAGAGAGGGGTGTCAAGCACCCTCTGCCGTCAAATATCAGTTTTAAAAAATGATAAAAAGCAATCTAGGTTTGTTTTACAAAATGATTTGCAAAGTAGCATATTTTACTCTAGTGATGAATTTGTCGAGCATGCAAGGGGCTTAAACGTTAATAAATGATCTCTGTGCGTGAATTATATATTGTTGAGACTTACTTGTTGTAAGTGTAGTAGTATCTATGATGTCTGTTTTAGTTATGAATTTTAATATTTTATAATATAACTGTTTTAATGATATGGCTTGCCAGTGTGTGTGGAATGGCAAGGTGTGAATTTGACAGTGGTTTTACCACGACCCATGTGTGTTATCCTGACAACTTGAGCTATCTGTGAGAGGCCTGATTATATATTTTACTGGAAAAAAGGATGAATGTGTAGTCATCATGAATTTGTAATATGTGACATGTTTTATATCCAGCCCTACGGCGAGTTGATTGGATCCATGAAGTGAAAATAAATGTAAAGTAATGTAATGTAATCTGCTGCTTAAAGGAACTATAAATAGAGATTTCATTCCAACAAAGACACCAAACATTATAACGCTGTTTACACAAAAGTGACCAGCCAAAAGAAGAATGGCAAGAACTGAAACTTCTACTATACATTATTTTTACTGTCTGCATCCTGCTGTGTAAGTACAACTAATGATACAAATTCACCATTTGGTAATTAATAATGTGTAAATGGAAACACCTGAAGATGACCCTTTCAGGGTTGAAACATGTAGTGTAACCCAAAATAATGAAAGATTGTTGCACTGACAGCTGATTTTGTATTATTAGTTCTGGTATACACGTGGAACACTTATTTCTTGGTGCAGGAGACACAATTAGTTTCATACTGTGGATTTTTAAGTCACATACAATAAATGTTATGTCTGTGACAATAACAGATATGCTGAAACAGAATTAAGTCAGGTACCATTACACTTACACAATAATCAGAGAGCTAAATGGAGAAGGGTACAACTGAAATACGAATTCAACATTTTACCTAGTTTTAATGAAGAATATTCACTACACATAAAAAAACACAACAAAAAGCTTTAGTACTGTAAAGGGTTGGTTTATTTACACATCCATTCTCTTAACTCCCCATTATGAATAATACAATATGGCGCTAGGGTCTGAATAATGAGAGTACAATATTTCTCTTGAAGAAAGCAGTCTTCTGGGATTTGGCACCGTGTATATGTGGTGTTAACCAAATCCCAGAAGACTGCTTTCTTCATAGTCACCGCCGTGAAAGCCTCAAATCTTACATAATATTTCTCTTTCTTGGGGTAGTCATGTGGATACGAAAATAATGACAAAAAAGCCAACATTCCCATCATCGTTAGCATTACCTGAACTGACAAGTTAAAGATCTTCCATAATTTAATATCCTCTTATACTCACAAGCATTATTTAGGTGAAAGTCCCACCCACTATCTTCAGCACACCCACAATTCCCATCCACACTCTACCCAAAACTGAGAATACGTGTGGCGACTCATATTGAACTAAAGTTAGAAAATAACATATGAAGCAGTTTATATCTCACTACTAACATTCATACATCATATTACAGTTTGTATTAAATGCCACAACTAGAATACACACAACTTTTTTTACTTTATGTATGTTACAAATAGTTGTGGAACACCTTTCATGCTTAATGGTAAAATGCATGTTACAGTAATGGTGCATAAACTACACACGAACCCTTATCTGTTTCATGTTATAACCAAACAAATTAATGCACTTCAGTTACCACATTCATAATGAAAATAATTTTAATTAATCAAATTTTTTTAATTCGCTTAGTTCAACTGGGTCCACTCGGCATGGTGGCCACTGATTGGCCTATTGTAGCCTGCCCTGGGTGATTATGATGATGGAGATTTCGGGTGAATGAAGTTTGGTAGGGGAAACCGAAGTACTTGGAGAAAACCTACCCCAGTGCCATTCTGTCCACCACAAATCCCACTTGACCAGACCTGGGATTTAACCTGGGCCACCACGGTGGGAAGCCAGTGACTAACCGCTTGAGCTATGGCGTGGCTATAATGAAAATAACTTTTTGTAACTTTTGTGGACAGGATTCATACCACCTGTAGTTTCTATGCCTATAGCATTACACTGGATGCATTTCATTATGATTGTCACACAGGCACAAACTGAGACTGTAATAGAAATTGGATTTTTGGATGTGCAAAGTTTACTACTCTAACTCCATTATCATTACTAATTTCATACAATGTCTCATTCCCGATCATTGGTTTGTATATGCCTTCCCTACCTACTTCAGCATTGAAATCTCCTAACAAAATTTTCGTATGGTATTTTGGGAATTTATCAAATACATGTTCTAGTTCTTGGTAGAACCTGTCCCTTACAGCATAAACTTCATTATCTGTTGGAACATTAACATTGAGAACAACGATATCATACCCGTGACCTCTTTGTATTATGTATGATATCCTATCACTACAAATTCTACCCTTCTTCACTGCTGATATGATTCCCTTATGTATGAGAAACCTGTAACTAATTCATAAATTTCACTCCCCTTACCACAGAAAAACGCCTATTTGTCTGTTTGTTCAGTGCTAACTCTGTAAGTACAGACTGAATAATCTCTAAGAGCTGGGGCTGTGGCAAAGTTACTGTCCATCTCAAAGCAACAGCTCATGCACACATGCACAAACATAAAAGAGCCAAGTTCATACCACTTTCTGGTACAATTTTAAAATCTACTGTGGTTATTGCTATAATAAAATAAAACCAAACCTTTGTCAAAGAGCAAAACCAGTTACAAACCTTCCTGAAGTAATACCAAAACACATACTTACTTTTGTGTTTCTTGAGCCTTTTCCTTCTGCACATCATCTTCGTCTGATTCTTGAGAAAACAGACGTCTGGTCTTTTTAGATGCACGAACCTTTTCTGGTCTCTGACATTTTGGGCAAAACCAATCTCCTTGTGGAACCCTCTACACCATGAGAAAATTCTATGTTAATATACTCATGTTACATTTAAAAGCCAGAACCTAATACAAAAAGTCAAAATCTAAATCTCTATAATTACCATCCATAAAATTTGAAAAGTTTCATGAAAACTTTTACTGCAACACATTAATCAATATTGAGACATTTGTAAAATCTAATATGAAAATAAAAATTTACAACAATCTCAAAGCATCAGAATGTGATGAAACAATGTTATTATCTAGGAAGAATGGTAGCTCATGAAAATCTACATACTATTAACTTGGGTTTAAGGCAATAAAGATGGTGTCCTTTATTGCATCCATCACAAAGCAGCATGTTCTCAGCATCACCACGTCGTCTACACAGACGACAGTGAGCATTTGAAGCTGATCTGGACCACTGAATACTGTTAACTGAAAAAGTGGGTGTCAAATATTAAAAACTCTGTACATTTTCAAAAGCTGTATTAAACTGAAAATGCAGATTCTACATATTTAGAAGCAAGGATTCTGAATTTATGACTCAGCAATAACACTACCCAATCATTTCAGAACACTTCAATGGATCACTCTGGCACAGAAAGAAAACCAATGCATAAAATACAAATTATTACAGATACTGTATTAGTAGGAGGGTGGTTCTGGGAAAAGTTCCTACACACACAGCAAAATTTTAGGTTACATGCGCATTTCCTCAAATGTAAATCAAACATTCATTATGCACCTCAATTTACTGAAAATTTTACTATTCTCAAGACAATTTCTCCAGTAAAGTGATTAAGAGACTACATTACATATCACATAACTTAAATTACTGGACATCAATAGAAGTTTTTAGGGTGACAGTATAAAATGAAGCCATCTCATATGATCAGCCATGTCAATGTGGAATCCGTGTCAAACATTTCAGAGACTGTCTCTGTCCCCACCAGCAAGGGTTGATGTGATGAGTGTTAAGTTTTCATATTATATTTACATACAGAGGTCTCATTCATCCCAGTCTGGAGCATGTGGAGAACAGTGAGGGAGTCAGATGGTCAGTCATAACCTGTTCTAGAGCAGATACAGAGAACAGTCAGTCAATTATGCAAATTCATGTTGCTCATCACTGGTCCTTCTTTGTGATGATTTTTAAGTTCTCTTACATGACTTATTAAGTCTGTGGCTGGATACCATGAAGAGCTTAGAGGAAATCCTTCTCTGTTAAAGTTATAAGTGTGCAACTGGATACCAACTATACATGGACATGGCTGATTAATCAACAGGGCCTCACTGTTAACATAAATTACTCTTTTCAAGCACAGAATAAAAACCAACTCCTAAACTTTCTTAGTTTCTTCAAATAGTAAACATAAAATATATATATCTTAATGGATTTGCTCAAAGCATTGCTAGGCAACAGCTCGATAAACACCCCATGATAAGTACACGCAACAAGAGGATGAATGTTATAGCTCACTGCTAGGCAGTGGAGCGTGCCAATGAGTTGGGTGTGTGGCGGTCATGTGATATGTTTTCTGTGGGTCCAGCCAGCGCACCAAAGGACTGGGGAGATAGTGAACATGTGACATGTTTTCTGGGTGTGGTCTGTGCCAAGGAGTTATCTTAAAGACTTGTGGCACTACAAAGCAGTTGAAGTCAGGCAAGAGAAGTCTGTAGCAGAAGAAGCATTATACGTCAGCCTGCGAAGACTCAATGAGTGATCTGAAGACTTTGTGTGTGCTGTAGTACAGTAACATTGGGAGCGTGGGATTAAGGGAGACTTTTATAGTTCCTGTGTAAAATCCACTGACTGGAAATGGATAGTGAAAACATTACCAAGGCTTAGCCATAGTTGACATCAGTTACCTAGCAATGACTAGTGCAAGCAACTTTATTTATGTGTTACAATTACAGTAATCCTTAGAGTATCATACTTAACTGTAGTTATGTCATGTAAGTAGTCTATAAATCGATTCACCAATACCAACCCGCTTCTATAGTCACTCCAACACGTGAGAAACAAATAAACAAATAAAATTATTTGGTGGAGTAGATGCTGAAAAGAGTTTGATGCTAGGCCTCCTGGGGCCTGTTCAACAAATGCATGCAAAGCCAACACAGATGACAAAAATTACCTATCCACCTGCTCCTGATTATCAGCCAGCACCTTAATACTGTTAGTTAATACAATTTAACCCATTGGTTAACTAATGTAACTTATTGCTTATTCCTGTCAATAATTAGCACTTACCAAGTGTTGTAAAATGAAGAAACAATTGTGAAAAACTTGTAGAAGCCATTAAACTCACTTCCCACCGTCTCATCAGTGTGACATCACTGGAACCATCCTCTGCACCTGAAATCAATGCTTTAGATATTATTCATAATCTTACAGACTGCTAAAATAGTTCACATGTTTCCAATTTGTGGATTACAATCCACTTACCAAGCGGTTTTTTCAGGTATTTTCTCTCTACACTTTGTGCAATCTGAAGGATGGCACTTGCAAGGTTAGTAAGCACTGGATTCTGCTTGTAGTTCGGTTCAGTGTCCTCCAGAAGAAGCCGACCAGGATCTCTGCAGCAAATCTCTGTATCTGTTGAGTGTGGACTGCTGCTTCTCTCTGAATAATGGAAGAATTTAAATTTGCATGATAAGCATTATGTTTGCGGATCTCTGAATGTAATGTATTACCTCTCACTTCGCTCAATTCAGCTAGAACTTTTATCAATACATGGAAATGTATAACCTTTCAACTTTTCAACAGAAATTACAACCTGAAAAAAAAAAAAAAAAAACCGAGATGTATTTCATTCTGCCAAACATCAAGCAAATGTACATTTAACAGCTGACTTATGCCTGTTTTNGCAAACAATATATTATGTGTCCTTGATCTTGTTCACCTACACTACATGTTTCGGCCTCAGACGGCCATCATCAGGTGTATAACACTCACGTCGCTGTCACACTGCACTCAGCCCAAAATTTAACATTTAAAACACTTTTCTTGTTATTATCAACATCTACTTCGTTGATATGTCTGGATGTAGATTATTTTACACACGTTAATTTTGACGTACCTGTAGCAGCACTATAAAATCTTTAGTTCTAATTTTAAAATCTTTTAAAATTTTTTCTCTAAATTTTAAATTTAAAATTGTTAGGGTTACTCGCCCTATGTCTAAAGTGCTGCAGCGGCTAGTTCTTGTTTCCACACTGTATAGGTGTTATCCTGTGCAGTCTTCCTGTGTGCGTGCCGCTGTTATTCTTTACTACGTGTGTATCATTATATCATTTATCGTATGGAGTGCAACAGGATGCTTAAATATAATATTGTAAACTACACTAAACTAGAATATTCCTATTCACTGGGCACAAATATGACAGATACCTCATGAATAAAATCTGTCCAAATATTTAGGTGCTGGCAAGCAGCACATATGACCAGACAGATTCCAAAAACCATTTTTCATATTCACAGGGGTTTAAAATATGTAAATCTGTCAAAAACCTCTGGGTTGATTTCTCATGAATACAATATCTTCTTGGGGCACATGGTAGTGTAGTTGGTTGAGTCACTATGCTACAAGCCGGAAGGTCACAGGTTCAATTCCCAATGAGGTCACTGAATTTTTGATTGACCTAAACCTTCCAGCTGCACTATGGCCCTGGGGTTGACTCAACCTCTAACAGAAATGAGAACCAGGTATCTTCCTGGAAGTAAAGGGTGGCCATTACATAAGGCTGATAACCTCATCACCATCTGTGAGTTAACTGTCTAGAAAAAATGTAGCAGCCTTGACATCTCACAACCCTATGAGCCTCCATGGTCTGTTACAGGGATAACTGTACCTTTTTACAATATTTTCTCAAATGGAGTACATGAGAAAGTAAGGAAATGATAAAATATTTTGCTATTACAAATGACACAAATACAATAAAATTTGAATGTAGGAGAATTCTCAAAGGACTAAGTTAGTAGATGCATTTCCCATTTCACATGCAAATCTGTTATAACATATCCATTTCAAAGAACTATTTCTATCTCAATCTTATAGACAACTAACAGTGAAAAATTCTGTAACTGTCACACTTCTGTTCACATATACTAGTCAACATTAGGGAATGAGAATTTCAATAAAATGACACCCTCCACATCTTTTTAAATAATCTCCAGTTACAGTGTTTAGCAAGATGGTAACCTTTTGCTCTTGCTATTATTTATATGAGAAGTTCAAGGTAATTCCATTAACCGTTACACATACACATAGATTTAAATGTGTTTCCCTTCTACTGTTATTACATTCATGCTGTTCCTTACACACTTACCTCAGCACACAGCATTCACACTTTGGCTGCATTGCATCTTGATGCTCTAGTGTTTTGGTACACACCACAGTCATCATCCTCATCACATGACTAGGCCCCCAAAGCTGAAGATACACATTAGACATATGCCACAAGAACCTAAGAATAAAAATTACTTGCTTACCTTTGCTATCCTCTTCCACTGGAATGTCAAAAGAATTCACATCCTGCAATGACAGCAAAGTAAAGTAATTAATGCGTAACTAATTAAGCACTGCACCATGAAGAAATAAAGAAAATACACTTCAATCCTAACTTTGCCTCTACGACATAAAATAATATTTCATAAAATTAGTACTATGACCCTATTTCAGATGTTTCTTGTTTCCAAGCTTTGAACTGTCAGGAAGCAATAATTTAACTTAAAATCCATACAACTATAAAGACAGGTACATTTTCTATGAGTGATATACAGAAAGTAAAGATAGAAGTCCTGTAAAAATGCAAGTTTTTTTTTTCTTTCAGAAATGGCAGTGCTGCCATGTGAGATAGGAACCGTATCACAGGGCTGAGTTCACCGGCCAGAGTTACAGCAGCGTTGTGTTCAGCGTTTTTAAAATGACTGTGTCAATTCAAAATCCCGCAAAATGTGAGGTCCATGCAGCAATTTGATTTCTTCACGTGAAAGAAGAAATTGCTGCTGAAATTCATCGCCAAATTGTTTCTGTTTATGGCAATGATCTTATGAACTGGCAAAATGGTGTCGTGACTTTAAAGTGGGAAGAAGTGATGTTCATGATGAAATATGGAGTGGAAGGCCATCTGTTGTCACTAAGGAAATCATCCCAAAAAACTGATGAAAACATTCGTGCTGACACATTTAACCATCGATGAATTTCATCAACAATGTCCATAAGTGTTAAGAACTGTTCTCCATGTCTGAGAGAGCAGGTGGGAGATTTCTATGATGCTAGAATAAAAAAAAACTCATTGCCAGGCTTGCTAAGTGTGTTGCAATCCATGGAGACTATGTTGAGAAGTAAATAAAGGTGTGCTGTTAAATTGCTACACGTGAATCCCTTCAAAAAATGCTTTACAAATATTCTCTAGAATTTGTAGCTTTACTTTCTGAATATCCTTTGTCAATAAGAGCCTTCAGGGAAGAAAAGAAAACATACATAAAATATGAAACATGTTCCACCACCTACAAGTCTACATTTGCACTCTCATACAAACTTTAAAATAAAATGTTAGCCCTTTGGCGCGGTCATTTAAATTCCGCGGCCGCGTCTCCGGCGGTAATATATTCAGCCGGCCATTTAAATTTTGCTCGAAAATGATTTATTCATCATTGTTCTTAAATTCTATGAGATAGGAACATGAAACTTTCACTAAAATGATCTTAAAAGGTGGTTTTATAACCTTACCTTATAATATGAGCGCCCTGTATCTCGGCAATGGAGGCAGGTTTTTAGTATTTGAGCAGTGAATGATACGCCTTGAAGCATGAAACTTTCACTAAAATGATTTTAAAGATGGTTTTTATAACCTTACCTTATAATATGAGCACCCGGTATCTCGTCAAAGGAAGCAGGTGGTTCAGAATTAGCAGTGTAAGGGAGGCCTTGAAGCATTCGTGTAACCCAATGGTGCCCCACATTCATCGCTCTTTCTTTTGCTCTTTTTTTTAACCACACAGCTTCTGTGCGGCCTTGCCTTCTACCCCGTGAGGGGTATAGTTCAAGGAAATGTCTTTCCGTGAGCAGTTTCGCTAATCAGGTCAGCTGCAGTAAATTCAACGTTACGAGTTATCATAACAAGGGTTTGTTGCTATGCCTTTGATATTCCATCCATTTTGGCGGCAGTAGATGTCGTAGGGGTGACCACAGAATTCATGAAGTTATTCTAAGAACTGGCTGGTATGTAGTGCACGAAAGCAGAGCTTAGCTGGCTCAAAAAAAATATTTATGGTCATCCCTCGAAACGACCACCAAGGTCAGTACGATAAAATGGCGTCAACTGGAGCGATAATACATGAAGGAATGAGTTCTTTTCCCACCCCACACACACCAGTATCGTCATAGGGGGTGACCATAGTGTTCTGCCTTAATTCGTGGCGTTTTTCTAAGAACTGGGTGCTATGTACTGTGCGAAATCAATCGATGTTGCAAGAATAAATTTTTGTACATCCATCTTCTAAGAATTCCAATTGAGTGTGTTAGTGTGGCCAGCTCAGGGCAATATGATATTATAAACACAGCACATATCACATCTCTGCTGTTTATAAGTTCATAGGAAAGAAAACATGCCATCCATTACAGTTGGACCGACTAAACCTCTCCCAAGAGCAACAGGAATTTTGCTGCAAGACAGGCATATGTAACGATGAATTAGCGCAGCGAAACTCGTGTGTCATTAAATACGGTGCTCCTGACAACAGGCCAGTGAAAAATCTAACAATCTACAGCAAATGCATCAATTATTATGGGCGTTATAACATAGGTGTGCAGCTGGACGAAACATACACGTCGAACCCCCCCAGACGATTTAAATACCTGACAAAACATACACGTCAAACCACGCTGAACGGTTAAGTATAGTATTTATTTGTTATACAATTTGATTTCCAATTCTTTTTTCAACATTAATATTGCCAAAGCTGCAGTTCTAATAAGTATACAAAATACTGATGAATATTATGTAAGAGACTGCATATTTAAAATTTCAGACAGGAGAGTCCGTGTCCTGACAGAGATGTGAACTGAGCAGCTCCCAAACACAAGTCTACAGCATTACCACAAGATTAACCTGTTCGATGAGACTGTGTAACAAGATGATAATACCAAATATATGACATTAAAACCATAACCATTATCATAAAATTATTACAGGCAAATGTGAAAGTATTACAGAACTCCAAATGCATAAGCGCTGGTGCAATGCAGGACTATGTGCCAAATTTTGAACTTACATTTTTCTCTTCTTTCTTGAAATTACTTTCTAAACCCCATACAAGCTTGTCACACTGTTTGTCGTAACTTCTTGCGTGGATGGCACTCCGCCATGCTTCCCGGCTATAAACCTGCCAATAGAAACAATCAGTTATGGAGTTTGACAGGAGATCGTAACAGATAATTTGAACATGAGCTGCAATGCCGCGAAATTTGTTCCCCGACTCTTGACAAATGATCAAAAGCAATGGCATATAAACATTTGTCTTAAGCTATGGGAGAAGGCTAACAAAGACCCAACTTTTATCTCAAGGATGATAACAGCTGATGGGAGTTGGATTTACTGTTATGATCCAGAAATAAGGCAACAATAATTGCAGTGTAAGAGCCCACAATCACCAAGAGCAAAAGAGGCACAGTGTGTTGGAAGCTGAACAAAGAGCATCCTCATTGTTTTTTTTACATGAAGGGATTGTTCACCGTAAATCTCTTCCTCCCAACACTACAGTCAACTCTGACTTTTATTCATACTGTGACGTTTTGAGACGTCTGAAAGAAAATGTGACGAAAAGGGCCGGAATTTTGGCGCAACCACAACTGGCTCCTTCATACTGACAACGCATCCACCCACATGTCCCTGAAAACCACAGAGTTTGTGACTAACAACAACATGGTTATCGTTCCCCATCCTCTCTACTCACTGGACTTAGGCCCCTGTGATTTTGCTTTGTTTCCCAAATTAAAAATGAGACTGAAGGGACAACATTTTGAAACAGTGTCTGAAATCCAAAGGGAATTGCGAGCACTACTCGACAGCATTGAGGAAACTGACTTCCACAGTGGGAAGCTGGATCACTGTATACATTCCAAGTGAGACTATTCTGAAGGAGATGGCAGCCAAAATTGAGCTAAGTTACGAGGTCTCAGAATGAAGTTCGCAAACTCGCCATCATGTACAGCAGTGGACACAAACCTCAGTACAGTTTGATGACATTGACATATCAGCATTTCACAGCTGTGTTGTTCCTGATCCATGGCAGCGTCTTTCTGAGTTGTGTCTAGTTTTGTCTGAGTGTGTTCTGGTGTGCCATTGCGAGAATGTCGGAGTTTGAATTAGAGCAAAGAAAGAACATGGCTGCGCCATAGCTCAAGTGGTTAGTCGCGGGCTTCCCACCGCGGTGGCATGGGTTCAATCCCAGGGTCTGGTCAAGTGGGATTTGTGGTGGACAAAGTGGTGCTGGGGCAGGTTTTCTCCAAGTACTTTGGTTTCCCCTGCCAATCTTCATTCCACCAATTGCTCCACAATCACCCTCACCTATCATCTGGGGCTGGTACAATAGGCCAGAAGTGGCCGCAGTACAAGGGACTTAGTCCCACCCCACTAGCAATANGGAACCCCAAAAGAACATTAAATTTCTTGTTAAACTTGGCAAGAGTGGAAATGAATCAGAGTGCAAGTTTAGGGGGCTAATGTTATGAAGAAAACATAAGTTTACAAGCGGGTGACACTTTTTTCTGAGGGTAGAGAAATTGTCACTGATTAAGAGAGATCAGGAGGCCAGCAGCAAGCAAAACTGAAGAAAACATCATCAACTGTGCATGAAAATCATCAGTTGACTGTCAGAAGCATAGCAGAGTAAGCAAACATCAACAGAGAAACAGTTAGGAAAATCTTAGCTGAAGATCTTGCCGTGAGTAAGGTGTGTGCAAAAATGGTCCCAAAGGACGTGCTCACACAGCACTGTCTGCGAGGGAGTTTTTAACTAGTAAACAAATAACTGTGCTGGAACACCCCCCCCCCAATATTAACTGGATCTAGCCCACAATGACTTTTATCTGTTCCCAAAGATAAAGAAAATATTGAAAGTAAGGCGTTTTGATGACACTGATGACATCAGTAGTAATATAACAGCAGCTCTGAAGGCCATGCCACAAAACCAGTTCCAAAATTGTTTTGAAGGGTGGACTAGACGCTGGCATCGGTGCACAGCTTCTCAAGGGAAGTACTTTGAAGGCAACCACAGTGATATTCAGCAGTGAGGTATGTAGCACTTTTACCGCATATGAGTTCACAAACTTTGTTGTCAGACCACGTAAGCCAGCATTTCTTTTTTGACATTGTTTGGGAACTTTTTGATAGCACCTTATATATATGTCAGCTATTTCTCTGGAAGTATAGAGTTTACTTAATTTCCTGAAGACAGGTAACCAGTCTCTCACTGAGTACTTCTGCTGAGGTAGTGCTCTCTCACAGATGCATATCCACCTCCTCCAATTACTGATGACCTGGGAAGGGTCACCACTTGATGAAAATAATGAAAAATCCCACATACAACAGCCACTTAATGGATGAAAAACTGAACTTTGTACCTACTAAATATGAAGCAAAAGTGCAGGTCACTGAATGACATGTTCACTGGTTCACTTTACATACGAAAACCAGTTTCATTTTTTTCCTAGAACCAACACAACTTAATGCATTTGGTACTTAAAGATTAAAAATAATTTGAATTAATTTCCTGTTCCAGTGTATAAATACATTATGCACAAATCACAATTTAATGTTCACAAAATACACATAAACTTGCACGCACTTAAATATAACCTGTAACTTATAGAACTTCCAGACTCTTACAAATCATAAATATGCCATTTGAACATACCTTTAGAGAGCCCAGACCACCCACTTGTATTTTCTCTTCCATTTCTAAAATGAAATCTCTCAATGTCAGTTCCAAGATTTCATCTATAGGAGTTCCTGGAGGATAGTTCAAGTTAGCATCCTCATGTTTTTGTGAGCGAGATTTCCTTGGTTCAGGAACAAATGTGCCCGGCATCTATATGTAACAAAGGAAAATGCTTTAGATGATATAAAGGAGAGCCAGTCTGTTAATCTGGTTCGGTTTCACAGCAACATGCACACACAAAGTGAAAAACGTATGGATACAGCTAGCAGAAACAATATACTAAAAAAGAAGATTGACACACATACACTATAATTCATTTTGATATGATTATTCCATCTTCATTTTGATCTCCATGTGGTCATTCTCCAAGATATTTATTATAATTTCAAAATATGAAACACATAGAAAACTTATATATTGGGTTTCTGGACTTTATCCATCGTCCTGGTTTTTAAGATAACAAATAAAAACACGACGTTTCGGAAACTGGATCTGTTTCCGTCCTCAGGTGATTGTCCAGTGATTGAGGCTAGCTCTTTCTAACGGACCCAACAGAATAGGTGTTTCCCTTTTCCTTCACCTGAGGACGGAAACAGATCCAGTTTCCGAAACGTCGTGTTTTTATTTGTTATCTTAAAAACCAGGACGATGGATAAAGTCCAGAAACCCAATATATCAGTGTGTTATACACCATCGTCAGAATCCTATAGTAACTACAGTGAAAACTTGATTTCAAAGTAACTTTCATCTCTATGTTCTGAATCCAAAGATACTATGGTGGGTCAAGTTTCTTTTTTAAAGCAACTAAAATGAGCTTTAATATGAACTTCCACAAGTCCTTGTAAAATCAGTCAAGTTTTCATGGTCACTAAACCTGAATTCCAAAAATCTACATGATTAAAATAGGTATTTTAATGAACACCATGTTTGTAGCACTTTCAGTTATACCTGGATAAAATTCTGTCATGCAATCTCAGTGGTATATTATATTGTGACATGACGCCTGAAAGCCGGAACAATGGAGCCAGAGGAGACACATATTGCTAGGCAACTGCTGAGTAGACACATTTCCACAACAACATCCAACGATAGAACTATAGTTGAGAGACTGTTTTCTGTGGGGGCCACCCTGAGGCTATACAAATATAATGAGGATTAGAGGCCAGCTAGAAATAGAATTGAGAGAGTACTACACTACAAAGTACAGTGCTCTTAAGGTCTGTGGAATCCCTAGGCAGGAAGCAGACCCAAAAGAAGAAGAGCAAGTTGCAGAACTTAAAGCAACATTTTTGGAGGCACTGAAAGGACTGGAGGCAATTTGATACTGAGAACATTATTATTATTATTATTATTATTATGTGCAAGGAAGCTGAAAATGAATCATACAGACTGGGAGCTACAGAAAAAGACTCTTACTGAATGATTAAAGAAACAGTGAAACTATGAATGTACTATATTTGCCAGCCTATCCAGGTGAACGCTGTGATATTACCTTTAAACAGGCTAGGACCGCTTTCTTCCTCATCCTTTCCATTCCTTAGTTATAATCACCATTTCATCTTACTGATACCACACAAAAACAGCAGCTGATATAACAAAACGAGTAAAATCAAGCTTTAACTGCAGCAATAATAATGTGGTTAGAGTAGTAAACTTTGCTACATTACGAGGGGTGTTCAAGTTCTAAGGTCTCTGATTTTTCTCTCAGGACTTGGGAGCAGATAGACACATGCGGTTTAGTTTAAATGTGTGTGCATTCTTTGTGAATGCGTGACAGAGATGGCAGCACTATACGGCACACAGAACTCTAGTGGTGGCAGTGAGAGGGAGGAGTGTTTCTGATACCTAAAATGGTGACGTTTTCGTTACAACAGCGAGTAATCATTCGTTTTCTCCACTTGCGTTGTGCGACACCCACTGAAATTCATCGCCAGCTGAGTGAGACATGTGGTGATGGTGTCATGAATGTGAAAAATGTGCACTCGTGGGTGCGACAGTTCAAAGAAGGCCGAACGTCATGTGACAACGAACCAAAACAATCTCGGCCTTGCACCAGCTGGTCTGACAACATGGTCGAGCGAGTTGAGAAAGTTGTTTTGGAGGATCGCCGATTGAGTGTGGAAAACATCGCCTCCAAAGCTGGCATTTCCATGGGATCTGTGCACACAATCCTGCATGAAGACCTGCGAATGCGGAAAGTGTCCTCCAGGTGGGTGCCACGAATGCTGGTGGACGACGATAAGGTTGCGCGCATGGCAATTTGCCAGCTGAAGTTGACATGTGATGAAGGCATGAATGGGACTTTCTCTTCATCAATTGTGACAATGGATGAGACATGGATGCCGTTTTTCAATCCTGAAACAAAGCGCCAGTCAGCTCAATGGAAGCACACAGACTCATCGCCACCAAAAAATTTCGGGTAAGCGCCAGTGCTGAAAAAATGATGGTGGCCATGTTTTGGGGCAGCGATGGCGTAACCCTTATGCATTGCGTTCCAAAGGGCACTATGGTGACAGGTGCATCCTACCAAGATGTTTTGAAGAACAAGCTCCTTCCAGCACTGTGAGAAAAACGGCCGGAAAAGGCTGCATGTGTGCTTTCACCAGGACAATGGGTGTACATGGCGTAGCAGTTTCTTCGTGAAAACAACCATGAAGTGGTTTCGCATGCTCCCTACTCACCTGACCTGGCTCCTAGCGATTTTTGGCTTTTCCCAACGATGAAAGACATTCTCCATGGTCGCACATTCACCAGTCGTGCCGCTATTGCATCAGTGATTTTCCAGTGGTCAAAACAGACTCCTACAGAAGCATTCGTAGTGGCCATGGAATCATGGTGTCGACGTTGTGAAAAATGTGTACAGATGCAGGGAGATTACATTGAAAAGTGACAGAAGTTTCAAATTTTTTATATGATTATTGTGGGAGAAAAAAATCGGAGACCTTAGAATTTGAACGCACCATGTAATATCTAGTTATCAAGAGCACAATGTTACCCCAATTGCAACATTTGTAAACACACTTAAGCTTTGGATGGTCAAATGAGCAATATCTTAAGATAGAAAATGGCATTCAAGTATACCTGTACGCAATGTCTCATCATTCGGAGTAACTGACTGCTATGTGATTGATACAAAAGTTAGAGTGGGCCTGTCTATAAGTAAATAAACACTACGAAAGTTTGATATGGAGACATTCAAACAATGTGAAATTCAAAGAACAGTACCAGGTTACAATCTCAAAAAGCTCTGCAAGTTTGGAAAACTTGGATTATAATGTGTACACCTACAGGGCTTGGAGAAGTATAAGAAATTTCAAAACTTCAGTCAAAGAAAGTCAGTTTAGTATGACTAAAACTGCATGAACTATGGTTTCCTGAAGAGTGCTCAAAATATATTAAAAGCAGCAGAAAGACTGCCAAATTAATGAAGACAATCTGAAGAACACAAAATACGAAATTGGTGAAACTTTTAAGAAGGGGGGGAGCAAATATCTGAAGGACAAAAATAATAAGCTAGAAACAAACACCGGGAACAAGAATATTAGAGACCTGCATACAGGCATTAATGAGCTTTAGAAGAGTTACCCACCTAGGACTGAGTAAAGGAGGAGAATGGCAATCGTCTTACTGAATCCCACAATATTTTGAACAGCTGGAAGAATCACTTGTCAGCTATGGAATGTAGATGGAGCTAATGAACTTCGTGTTCTAACTCCTTGCTGTTCTTGTGCAACTTCATCAATATATTAATGTTCACACCTCAACATCTTCTCTCCTCGTTATTTAATAATACATGTTTCGGCCTAACTGGCGATCTCATCAGACGTAAAAATGTAGGATTAGAGGAACCTGCTGCTTTGTTATCACACTGCTCTGCTTATCATTTTGATGTGAAATGCTGCCAAATATTTTATTTTAGGTTATTTTTAGATCATCCTGCCATTGTTACTCTATCTGTATGCACGTGTCTGGTGTATCTGTAATATATAATGGGTTACATTAGTGTTTTATTTATAAGATCGATATTATATGTTACATTCTGTTGTTCCATCACTGCAGTTCTGATGCTACTTATGTTTTGTTGATGTGTTGGTTTCTTCCTTTTGTGCTGTGTGTAGCTGTTCTGAGTGTTTCAGTCAGAGTTATCTTATGTCTGGTGGTTTACCACCAATCAGTTGTCTTGGCGACAAGCCCCTTGAGACTCACAACCAACATTTTTTTTTTAAACTAAACACTTGCAGTTATAGTCCTTATGTAACATCCTCTCTGATGAGAGGATGGGTCTTATCATTTACAACTGCTGCTGGTCCTCGTCAGCGTAGTCATTCTCAGGTCCAAGTCCCATGGGCCTCATGACATATTTTTGTCTCAAATTCGAGCCTCCCCCACTATGGTGGGCCAGGTCCCCATATTTACATCCCCCAGGAACAGGGTGGCCCAGTTATACTCCCAGGCACTGGGTTCCCTTTTCGTCGCCTTCTACAACTCACACAGCTATGGTGGAGGTATTCGAACCTGTCTCCACACATGGACGAGTGATTCTGTTTTTATATAGACGTAGGGCATTGTGCTGCTGCCTGGTGTTCACTTCCTGCAGTGCTCTGAATATTGGGTTATGTGTCAATGTTTGTGCCATTCATTTGCAAGTTAATTTTGCTGATCTTGTATATGTGGTATTTTTCCAGTGTGTTTAAGTGTTTTCTTTTTACTTGCCCTTACAATGTACCTGTATCTGTTATAGTTTCATATTTATGTCCTGTGTTTAATATGTGATTAGAGCATCCCAAGTTACTATTATCATTTCTAATTGCTTGTATATGTTCTTTGTCTCTGGTGTACAATGCTATGCCTGTTTGTCCTATGTATTTTATTGGGCGACTGTGGTGATAGAACAACAGAATATAACATATAATATCGATTTTGTAAATAAAACACTAATATAACCCGTTACATATTACAGATACACCAGACACATCTGATGATGGCCAGTCAGGCTGAAACATGTAGTACTGTGTAATGAGAAGAGAAGATGTTGAAGTGTGAACATTAACATATCAATGAAGTTGCACAAAAACAGCATGGAGTTAGAATACACAGTACAACAGGATGTTGCAGTATAAATATTAGGAGTTAATGAAGTTAGACTGAGATATATACAGTTCAGCTATTAGTAAATGAGACTGCCACTGAAAAGATAATGAAGTATAAATTGTCAGCTATTGATTAAATTTAAGCAGCAACAGTCTAATTAGAGACAAAACATTACATTTAGATTTCCACCAACTCTTTCATTCTGCAGTCAATTCCTGATTATATGACCCTGGAGTATTCAGTGTGCATGCTATCATGCGTTACTTTTTCATTTGTTCTACATAATCTCATATTTTTAAATATGTGGACACATATGAAACAGGTCTTCATTCTTTTCTCATCTCAATCAATCTGTGCAGGTGTTGGGGTGAGAAAATAAGAAATGGTCTACTGGAAGTAGTGGAAATGGGGAAGAAGATGCCACAGGTAGTATTGTGTCAAATGATTTTACAGAAACACACATCAAAATGCCCAACATCAGTGGCCGAGTTTGGATTACAATGGAAAAGAGCTACATGTAGGAACTCCTGACTTTGTGGCCTGGACATGTCATCTAAAAGAAGGTCTTACAGACAGGTGTTGTGCAAACATCTGAAAATCACAAAATCAAATTTGTAGTCACTGGTAAGGCCAAACAAAACATAAATGTTTAAAGAGGCTGTAGCATATGGCATTCTGTTCATTATTACAGCCAGAAAGGGACACAAATGGATAGAGACACTTTTGAAAATTAATTCCACTGACCTGGCTTCCTCAGAACTCTTCTTGGGGAAGAAGAAACCACTATAACATTTGCAACGGGGAATGACACAACAGGTATCCTCCAACGAACATGATAGTTACACAGCCAAATACAGAAAAGCTAATATGCACACTTTTGCACCATTTGATTGAGAACACACACACACAAAAATACTATCACAAGTGCATTATTTTTTTAAATCCTGGTGCCATCCAGTAATATATGCAAGGGTAAGAAGTTTACATAATCATTTCTGGATATGAAGAAAGCAGTCTTCTGGGATTTGGCACCGTGTATATGTGGTGTTAACCGACGTTTTGGAGGAACATATCGCCTGAAGATGGAGGCGATACGTTCCTCCGAAACGTCGGTTAACACCACATATACACGGTGCCAAATCCCAGAAGACTGCTTTCTTCATAGTCACCGCCATGTAAACCTCAAATCTTACATTTCTGGATATTATTACAACTTGCTATAATGATATTTACAAATTTTATAATCCCTGTTATACTGACGCTGCAGTGTAAGTAAGAAAGTGAAGTTAACATCCTTGTATTTAAAACATTTCTGTTCCTCCTGACAGTCAGATATCCATACTAATACTTGAATATTCTACCATACACGAAAGAAACAGACAGGCCAACAAAACTGATATTTCATCAGAAAGATAAATTCTAGATATTACATAATACTGTATAAATATTTGGTGCATATAGGTAATGAGGCAACACAGCCAATTCTATAGTGTGAAAGTGATCACAGGGGAAGGAGAAATGTCTGACAAGAATCAAATCAAGATGAATTAGTTTTCTTTGTAAATTATGATCCCACTGCGAAACCGGGAGGGGGACTGTAATTGAAACCACTAACCACACAGATTATTTTGGAATTCAAGGTTAAGAATAAGTTCAATGACCTTGAAGACCTATGACAGTCATAGAAGGTCTTTATGCAGTCCATTTTAAAGTCAATTTCAAGATCTCTAAAATGACAACACAACCAGAACTGCATCTGCAATATGAATCAAAATTCAGCAAATTAAAGATAAATGAATTTGAAATTCTGAGTATACTTCACATTTTCAAATTAACTCAAGAATACTGCTCCAAAATATGTACATGTTTACACTTTTGCTAAGAGTTGGGAGGTCTACAGGTATAAAATATTTCACTAAAGCTCACAACATGAAGATCTAAAGCTATAATAACTGGTTGATTTCATATGGAATGACCCAATATTGCATTTACATGGATTTAAATCAAAACTACTCATAGTTTAATCTACATGTTAACTAGCAACATATGAAGTTAAAGCACCAATACATAATACTAATGGGAGTTTTCTGGATAGTGCTTCCGTGAGGCAAACTTATATGTTAAGCTACTATCACCAGTTTTCAGGACTGTGTCAATCATCTGATGTTCTATACATATTGTGATATGATGTCTCAAAGCCAGAATTGTGGAAAAGGAATAAGACATCCATTGCTGAGCTCCAGCAATCTAAATAGCCGGTCGTTGCTAGACAATGTCTCCGTAAACATGTCCAACTGACAATGGATATGCACACACAATAGAAGAGATGCTGGAAGTGGTGTTTTCTGTGGGGTCCGCCCTGAGGCTATACATCAAGAACTGAAACCAAGGGTGAATTGAAGGATTCTGCGTGGAGGAAAGGTCGAATACCTCCACTGTAACACTGCAAGTCATAGGTGACGAAAATGGAACCTGGGAGTACAATTGGGTCACCCAGTTCCTGGAGGATATAAATACAGGGACCTGGCCCTCCATGTTGGGGGAGTCTCAAATATAAGACAGTAAAATGTGATCATGAGACCCATGGGACTTGGACCTGAGAATGACTGCAGTGGTGAGAGCCATCAGCAACTGTGAACAAAAGACCCATCCTCTCGTCTGAGAGCAAGTTACATAAGGACTATGACCACAAGTGTTCAGTTGAAAAAATGTGCGGTCATGAGTTTCAAGGGGCTTGTCACCAAGACAAACTGCCAGTCATAAAGTAAGTCTGAATTCTGAACTAGTGAGTTGAGAAGAAAAGATGAACACACTTGGAGCCATAGACTGGTTGTTAGGATGGGAACCCAGAAGTTGAGGAATTTATGGTGTTGGCAGCCGTTACAAAGCAATGACTGATGGGGACATAACAGAAAATGAGAAGACTGTGTGTGTGCGCTAACGTATCATAGTGTGTGTGAATTAGTAACAGTGCTACAGTTACTGTGAATTTCAGGAGCCCATTAAATCTGATTACTGTTCCAAACACTGTGTCTAGTCACTAAATGTGGCCATATATAACATGATGATCTGGGAGCTGGATCTGCTCCTACACAATAGAAAAACACTCTCCCCCATCTAGTGCAAAGGTCAAGAATGGTTAAGCTATACCTGCCCTCCCCCACATATCTTCAAAGCCTGGTACTTAATAATTAAGCACAGGACAACTTTGCTTTAGTTACTTTCTATCATATCCAACTGAGCAGGTATCTCTCACATGAGGGCATCAGAGACCCAGCTCCAGAACCACTCTTTTATTTTCTTAAGTTACTGGACAACAGACAAAGCCCAGAAACCCAAAAATATTACATTGTAATACATCTTCATCAGCATCCTTTAGAATTTCTTTATATATTATGGACTGGCCTGACTTGAAAGGAGTGCTCACAGAACGTCTCATTCTAATAATGTAAGTAATGTGCTACTTACTTGACTTCGATCCAATTTGTGTACTGGACAGTTTGCCATCTTCTGCACTATGTAAGTTCTTTCCTGTATCAAAGCCTGTCGCAGTTCACTTTCTCGGATACCACGCCTGTTAAGGCTTTCAATTAAACAATTAATATCTTCTTCCTTACTGAAGAAAGCCCATCTGATCCTGTCAACTGAATCTGATTTTCCATGTACTGAACAAGTGTTGATATCCGCTGTGCAAATTAAGGGCTGTTGCTTTGTCATGGCCACTTTATCACAATCATCAATCAACTCACCACCTGTCCTTACTATTTTCTCACTCAATCCCCTACTACTGTTCATATGAGACACATCACCAGAATCACTACTTGTGTTCTTTTCAACCAATAATTTTTTGTTGCTACTAGAAGCAGCCACTGGACGAGCTTCATCACCTGCTTCATTCTCCTTGTCACTACCACTCCCTCCATTCCACTCTTCTTCAAATAACTTCTGTATGTATGTCAGAGTATCATCTGAACGAGCTAAAGTAGGATTATACGGTGTAGGTTCTGCCAAACATGATCCTGCCCAGTGTTCATCATGCTCAACAAAAAGCCCTGGAAGAGAAGAAAACACCCAGAAACGTCGATGGGCACGGTCAGTTCCTATAGGCAAAACCTGGTGTCCAAATACTGCTTGGTACAATTCACGAGATTTCTTCTGTATTTCCTGTTTCCGACGAGATGATTCTCGATCCAGCTTCTGCTGCCGAACTTCTTTGTCCTCTTCTTCCTCTTCTATTGGTAAATCGGTCATAGACGTACCTGTTGATGCTGTTCCCGTTGCAGCATCTTCTTTAAGCTTCAGTTTAGCCTCCTTCCGTTCCTTCAACCTGATTGAAAAAAAAATCTGAATTACACACAGTAATGTTTCTCTGCCCAAGTAAGTATATAAACACAATTACAACCAACTAACTTCACAGTACACAATTTTCTTTCAGCAACTGTTAGTTATTCAACAGGTAAAAGTATATCCTGTTTTGGTGAAACCCAAATAAATGTTCATCAGCATGCTGACAAAATCCCATCAGTGAAACCTATCCTGTGCCTGTTCAAACCAGCTGACATACTGACAGCCCGTAACCCTGATCCTCTCATACACAACAAGGCTTCCTAACTTGCCATCTCCCCTGGATATCATCCAATAAAAATTTCCCTCTACCAGATCATTCTGTAATTTCCTCAATTATTTTATCTCTCCAAACCTGGAACAGTGGTCTTGAATTTCTGACACATAAGTGCATTCATTTACGTATCCTTAAAAGATTAAGCTAACCGCACTCAACATCACAGAATAAGGAAACCTTGAGACCTGAAGACAAAGAACTCTGCATTCTTAACCTTCACAGTAGCTGCTGACAAGGGATCACTTTACAACTCCAGCCATTCTACCCAAAGGAAACATTTATGTGCAATAAAACATATCTGTTCTTGCAATAAACTGATCACTGATTAAGGTCACAAGAATGACATGTCAGGTATTAAGGTATAACATGTTGGTTTTTCCCATTTCATGTATACCAACTATACACACCGACAGTAGCCACTGTCTTCAATGTGTCCATGTATGTGTGTGTACACCTAAAGTTAACACAGTAGTGGTGATGTACCTCAATGCAGCTGCCTCCCTTTCTTTCTTCAGTTCTGCTATTTGGTGTGCTCTTATTTCAGCACGCAGTTGCTTAACTTTGTCCCCTCTTTCATCAATTACATCCCTCACAGTAGCATATGTCAAGATCTGATTAATAAGACAGGTCACAATCTGCAACTTATCTCCTGCAAAACAAGAACAAAACCACTACATACAATGAAATGCTATGAAAAATCCAAATATTGGTCTTGCAGGATGTGACACCACGTAGTTTTGTAGACAGGTACCAACGTTTTGGAAAAATCTGTTGCCTCTATCCTCAAGGTACCCCCTAAATGCTGGTATCCAGCTACTAGGAACATGGCCTCATATCCAAAAAGATCACACTCTTGCTACTGCTGTAAGAACCTAAATTTCACATTATAATACATAAATCATATGTTAAGTTTATAATGACAAAACTGTGTGACTCACCTAAAGGTAGATCGCATACATTCATAACACTAAGCGATCTAAGTATATGGGGCTGCTGAATTCGAAGAAGCAAACCTGGATCATCCAAACTTGTATAACCACCTCGCTGCTGATATCTGAAACAAGATCAAATCGGATTCTGTCCCACCCACAAGTATGAAAGGGACACAACAAAGTGAAACAATCTGTCTAGTGATATCAATTTTCCAGGAGAATGAAATAAATTCCTTTGTGGACCAAAGAAATTCTACAATATGTGAGAAATTTACAATGAAGGAAATTTAAGTTTAACTGAAAAAGTTAAAATGTACTTGAAACAAACCACCGTGACTTTCATTTAAACCCTTCAGCTGCCTTTACAATTTCATTTTCAAGCACTGAGAGCAACTATGTTCAGTAGTGATATTAAAAACTGAAAAGTGTCCAGATTAAACTTCTAATACTCTGTGACATCTCTTGACATTACATTCTCTTCCCCTTCACCACAACATATCAATCTCAAATGTTTCTTTTCTGCCAATTCCATCCCTACTCTCTGCTTCGAATGGTTGAGTGTTTTCCTGAGCCACTCTTCCTCCCTATCCCTATCTCAGACATATTCAGTATTCACTGAACAGGAGCACATTAGGTCACTGTGTCACGTGAAATTGGAGCAGGGGGTGAACGTGAATTTTTGTTTTAGACTGCAGAAATCACCAAGTGAAACAATAGAGATGTTAAAAACAGTTAATGCGAATCCCCTGGCCAAAAAAGTCACGGATGTCAAAGTTCAGGATCAAAACACTGTTGATCTGCTTTTTCAACATCAAGGGTATCATCCAATTTGAATTTGTATACAAAATAACCACTGTTAATCAGACATTCTATGCAGAGGTGTTGAAAAGGCTTACTGATGCCATAAGGCACAAGCAATGAGAGTTGTAGAGAGACTAATAATTGATTCTTCACCACCACAACGCACCCCCACACCCCTCATTTTGAGTGTCACAGTTTTTAGCAGGAAAAGGCATCTCTGCCATGGATCATCCACCATACTCTCCTAATCTGGCTGTTTCCAAAACTCAAAGTGTGTGTTTAAAGGAAAGCATTTCTCGGACATTGCAGACATTAAATCATCTGTGAAAAAAAATTCTGACAGATACTCCTGTTCAGGATTTTAAACGCTGTTTGAAAAACGGCTAAAGTATTGGAACATCGTAAAGAACTGGAAGGAGACTGCTTTGAAAAATTCTAGGTTGCTAATATCTGCAGCTCTTAAAATAATTTTTTAAAAAATTAGTCTCGAAACTTATTTGCCCAACCTTGTACATGTTTTGTAACATCTGTAATAAAACAATTCAGAACCGAATATGGCCACTATACACTTTTCTACAGAATAAAGTAGGTGGCTGAGAAACATAATTAAAAATTCTGGACTCTCTTTTTAATATTATTTGAGTAAAGTTTGATTCTGAAGTTTAAATAACAGTAGCAGCCATAATGCAGATTTGCTCCCCAAAAAAAGGCTGCTGGGATGCCACCAGAATATTGATACAACCTCAGAAAATTAAGTAACTCAACATCAACAACCACAGCACAGAACCGATGATATGAATGTAACAAACCTTCCATTACTTTAGTACTAAGGCAACAAAATTGATAAAAAACATGGCAGTAATTTTAACCTTCTCAAAATTTAAAATGAAATGAAGACACATTCTGCCTACCTCCATTTGGAACTCATTTCTCCAGACCGACCACCAGATGACAGAAGATGCAGCCTTAAAACTTCAGTCAGTGTAACTGAGTCTAGTGTCACTTTACTAAGAGGAACACCCTGGTACAATTGACACCAACTTGCTGCCGCTGTTGCATATTTTATGGCTTCCGATGTTACGTCACCAACTTCATCAGCTAGACTAACTAAAACATCATAATATACACTGTGACATCTATGTTTAGAATTGTAAGACTGATACTTGTGTTCTTGATGTGTAGAAATCACACAATAAAATATTCAGATGCTACAGTGCCAATAAGTTATTTCCAGCTATGCAAGATACCACTTTACATTCAATACCAATTTATATTATTTAGACATTCTTTAAACAAGATATCTTCATTATGTTTACTACATACCTGATGTCTGACTATCTGTTTCCAATATTTCATCATCTTCTTCCTCCTGCATACTAAACAGTGCTGTCAGAAGGAACTGAATTATGTCACTAAGTGGACCTACAAACAAAAGAAAAGGAAAATTAGCATGCATGCCAATTCACGTTCCTGATTTAGTATACAGAAAACACAAATTTATTTTAACTGCTTTTAATTAAACAGTATTAAAATAAGAAGCCTGGTCTGATATTGTAACTGGAATGTTACATTGAAAAAACAAGCTGACCTTACGCATTAAGGAGCACAAATATAACCTGACCCAAGGTCTGTTTCAAAAATCAAAATTGGCTCAACACGTGATGAAGGCCATAAAATATGCTGAAAAAAAAAAGTGAAGTTCTTGCAGAATGTACCAAACACTACATACAAGAATCAGCCCATGTCTCTGGCAGATCATCCGATCAGTCAAACTCAACTTGGACACCTCTCCCATCTGGATTCCCATTATCGCAGCAGAAGTCAGAAAACTACAGCTCCATCCAGTGTAGATTAAGTGTGAAAAGTGTGTTTTTTATTTCAACATCATACAGAAAATTTGTCTCTGTAGTGATGATTTTTATTCTGATAGTGCTCTGATTCTAACAAAATAATCTGTGAAACAGTGCATGGACATAGGTGCTAAGCCTCATGTGCCTGGAATTTTTTTTTAACGCTTTTAACATTTGTCTTAACCCTTGCACATGGTTTGTGTTGTGCTTGGTTTATATACCCTATCTTACGTTATTGCTGGTGTCCAGAGATAGGGACTAGCTCTATTGATTGGGCTAAACTGAGTAGGTTCCACCAGCAGACAGAGACAGAATCCAGTCTCCAAACCGTTGTTGTCTTAAATAAAAAGATGATGGATGTCAAAGAAACACAGTATATGTATTAATACATCGCCACAAACTTTCAGATCTGGATTACATTGCTGTTTGGCACCCAGCAACCTACAATATTTTGTGCACAATCAATTCTGTTTCTAAGGTAGTAAAGGTCAACTGCATATGCAAAATTATGTGCGATGTCTTTACATTAATTTTTTACTTTCTCATATACATAGCAGAGTATAAAAAAATTTACACTGAGAATTCAATGGCTGTACATGTTTTCAGCCTTCCCCATTATGAAGAAGAGGTTTTTGCTATGCTGTCTGGCTGTAAGTCTGCATGAGCACCTCACCAGTCCCTGAAAGGTTGATGTATTTTTTCAAGAGTTTATTCATGCTAGGTTGATGCCCAGTAAATTCAAACATACCAGCTCCAAAAATGGTTGCCCTCAAGATCGGCTCCAAAACACAAAATAGGTCCAAGAGGTCAGATCAAATTTCATTAATTTATGTAGAACATATCCCCAAATAAAGCTGCATAGGCAATATCTTCAGGAAAATAACATTATGTGCACTAGGAGCCCAACACAAAATGTCAATTTTCTGTAAACTGGATTTACTGATTACAGATTTCATTGTTGTTCGGCATTCAGCAACCAACAGTGGTCTACCATATAGCAATCAATTTCAATTACAAAATAATCATATATGAGATGTACAAGGTCTGACAATAAAGTTCACAAACTCAAAACCATGTGCTTGCCAATGGCAGCAGTGGACAGAAACCTCAGTATGCTTTGATGACATTGGCATATCAGCATTTCACAGCTGTGTTGTTGATCTATAGCAGTCTCTGAGTGATGTCTATTATTGTCTGAGTGTGTTTTGGTGTGCCGTCGCGAGAATGTCAGAACAAATATTAANACAGCAAGCGTACATCGACACAGATGCCTGATAATGGTTTTTCATAAGCCAAAACATGTAGCAAGATATCACTGAAATAATAAACTTGTTATACACAGTTAATGTGAACGAGATTTTGAGTTGTTGTGTTCTGATGGATAAACAAACAATTATTAAAACATAAATTTAAAACTATTCAAATGGGTACCACATTATACTGATGTGACTTGTTTTCTTATTTATATAAATCTGTACCTCAGTTAACTTACCTGCCAATTCATTCACAGACAGCGCTCTTTCCACAATATCAAAGGNATCGGCTGACGGTCAGGTGCACAGCAGAGCAAGCGTACATCGACACAGATGTCTGATGATGGTTTTTCATAAGCCAAAACATGTAGCAAGATATCACTGAAATAATAAACTTGTTATACACAGTTAATGTGAACGAGATTTTGAGTTGTTGTGTTCTGATGGATAAACAAACAATTATTAAAACATAAATTTAAAACTATTCAAATGGGTACCACATTATACTGATGTGACTTGTTTTCTTATTTATATAAATCTGTACCTCAGTTAACTTACCTGCCAATTCATTCACAGACAGCGCTCTTTCCACAATATCAAAGGTAACACCGGTTGGAAAGAAACTTTTGGAGGACCAAATATCACTAAAAGAGTGTAAAAACTCCAACACCATAACAAAATCCCCAAAGAATTCATTTGGAATAGCACAATCAACTTTTGTTGGAACTGGTAATTCCTGCAACAAAAATTAAACTTTTGACATCTCTGAAGTACAGTGGTTACAATCCACCAGCTTGACCACCAAACAGCCCTCCATTCTGCAAACAAAGTGTATTTATGTGTTATGAACAATTCTCAGAATAAAGAGCAATTACTTTACCAAACAGCATTAGCTGAGTAATCTTTGTAATGGAGACACAGTATTCTGCATGGTGGAAACTAAATTCTGAATATTATTTTGATATATTTCACGCTTCACGGGGTTAACCAATCAAAGTATATTAAATGATCTTCATCTTCCAACAGCAAACAACATTTCCAAAACGAAATAATCTTCAACAACAAAATAATGAAAGGCATAAACAAATTTATTAAATATGAAAGAGTCATGCAAGAGGAGCTTGTATTTCATNCCAGCATTAGCTGAGTAATCTTTGTAATGGAGATACAGTATTCTGCATGGTGGAAATTAAATTCTGAATATTATTTTGATGTATTTCATGTTTCACTGGGTTAACCAATCAAAGTATATTAAATGATCTTCATCTTCCAACAGCAAACAACATGTCCAAAACGAAATAATCTTCAACAACAAAATAATGAAAGGCATAAACAAATTTATTAAATATGAAAGAGTCATGCAAGAGGAGCTTGTATTTCATCCTTAAATACTGCAAACATTCACAATACAAGTTCCAGCCTTGAGTAGAAGCCTATCTACCAAGAAATGTCTAAAGCCAGGAAACAACTTATGAAGTTAAGATTAGAAATGGTTATACTCTCTGGAATCAATAAGACATGCCTAAATTTGAAACTGTGAATGCAAGTGATGAACAGAACTAGAATACCAAATCACATGCATCTTTACAAGCCAGGAAATAACATACTGGAAAATGGAACTGTCTGACAAATGTGGGCAGAGAAATTTGTTGGAAGAGGCTGGACATCTGAATTCAATCTGTCCCAATAAGAAGTACATCAATTGCTCTTTTCTACATATACAATACCTTCAGGTCTTCACATTCCAAATCTTCCCGTTGACGATTCCATCGTTTCAGGAACTCTGCCAATCGTAATTTCTCTTCTTTCAGTTTCGCTCTCTCTTTCAACTTTTCTTCTACCTTCCTGCGTTTCTCTTCAAGAGCCCTTTCTTTCCTCTCCTCCTTCAACTTTTTTCTTCTCTCTACTTCTGTTAACCTATAAACACAATTCAGTGAAGAAAACCATGTCAATACCACAGTTAATTTCAATTTTTTATTTACATCTACCAGTGATGAAACTGTTCCTTCTGCCGTAGGTGTCTCATATGCAGCAAATATCACTTAAATGTGTTTTTCACAAATGTGTATTAAATTTTACACTTCTTGACCACTACAAAAAAAAACCAACAGATATTTTGACTTCATTGGAAATGCTCTGTGTGCAATTATATAAACATGCACTGCCAAAATACAAATTTAATGAACTCACTAATGTTCTGGAAAAATGTAGGTTGTCTAGTTGTACCTTTAATGTCTTACAATTGTAAAGCCAGGCCAAAAGAACTTACAAATTCACAGTTACACAGCTCAGTTATCTTTGCATAACAATTTTACTAGTATGGATTCTCAAAACTTTGAAATATTACTATGGTTGAAATTTCCCAACATTTAATTTAAGAAAGATAAATATAAAATGTACATGTGCCCATACTCCACTAACACTTCAAATTTCACATCTATATCTACTGATGCAATAGTTATCACTGTTTCTCAGGAACATAAGAATTAATTATATACTTCTTTTGGACTTCATCCATCGTCTGGTATGTAAAAGACAAAAGACCACAACGTTTCGGAGAGAGTGATTGAGACTAGCTCTTTCTAACAGGCCCAACTGAGTAGGTTCATCCTGCCCTACCCACCTGAGGACNGTTCATGGTAGGAAAGTGTAATAGTGGAGACACCTCCAATGGTATAAAAATTATAATGAAAAAATCGATTTGAACATTACTGTACAAAAGCATAAGTATGCAAATATCACTTCTACCTCAAAAATAAAAAGTTTAATAAACTTAAATAAACATCTTGCATAGACATTGTTGCAAAGTCATTTACTCAAAATATGCTCCAATCACTAACAAACTGTTCTGCTTTGTTTTAAAATAAGTGTGTGATTCATAAGTATTCACAAGTAACACTGAAAATAGAATGAACTATTGAAATATACTTCTTTTGGACTTCATCCATCGTCTGGTATGTAAAAGACAAAAGACCACAACGTTTCGGAGAGAGTGATTGAGACTAGCTCTTTCTAACAGGCCCAACTGAGTAGGTTCATCCTGCCCTACCCACCTGAGGACGGAGACAGATTCAGTCTCCGAAACATTGTGGTCTTTTGTCTTTTACATACCAGATGGTGGATGAAGTCCAAAACAATCCAAAAGAAGTATAGTATACACCATCGTCAGAATTCTTTAAAGCCTATCTATATTAAAATATGTCTATTGTTTGATTTGAAACATGTTAAAAGTGAACAGTGTATGGTTAGGTTAGTTTACCATAAAATAATCAAGCTCGCAACACTGTACAAAGAGAAACACATAGTTTAAACCATTTGCGCTACAGCAGAAGCACAAATAACAAACATGCCCTATATAAAGTTTGTTTTAAAAAGCATGTCTTGTGCACCATAATTTTGAAGAACAACATTCTCTTGGCTTTAATAGTAGTATTTTTTACAATTTCCAATGCAATGTGTGGATTTCCCTAATTTCTGGACTCACATGCGCAAGCATTTGACATGGCTTCGCCACTAATTTCTGTTCTTCGTGAGTCAATTACTGGCAATATAATACTCGTCACGAGCATGGCTGGAGAGACATACAATAACAACTTTCATCTTCTTCCACCTCAATATGTGTGGGAGTTAGCCACATCAGTGAGATCCTATATGTTTGTGTTTTACCAGTATTGAGAGACATACATTGTTGTTATTGTAAAGAGTGTAAGAAATTATATGCCAAAGGAGAAAATTCAACGTGCAAACAGCCTGAGATTCTGTCATGAATATAATTCAATACTAGATTATACAGCCATCACATATAGTGGTTTGTGCCATATAATGATCTGAACTGCCCATATTCTTGGTATTTCAAGAATACTCACTGCTGTCAAAATAAGCAAGACATTCTTACTTTCTCATATGCACAGTATATGAGAAAATACTGTGACAGTGGAAAAATCTGGTCTTGAGACTTTGACAGATTCACACATTTTGAGGCTCCCCATATATGAAAAAGCAGTTTTTTGAATGTCACCATCTATCAGTATGTACATACGTATGTATGGATGTATACCTTGCTACGGCATGAACAGCTGGACAAATTTTATTTATATTTGGTATTTACAAGTTTATCCATCACAGATCAGAAAATTCTAGTTCAAAAAACAGAGGCCCAAAAACACAAAACGGCGATTTTATTGAAAACAGCTCTAACAATTCTGATTAAATTTCTGTATTTTATGGAGCCCATCTCTCCCTAAATAAAAATGCATAAGTGGTCACCAAGAAAGCAATGGTATGTGCATTCAGTAACTAAACAATCAATTTCATTTCCAACGGGAACACAGTCAAGGCAAATCATGTGGGAAAGTGCATACAATGTCTTTGGATCAATTTTTCTTGTTTTTTGCCTTCAAATTTGACAATATGATTCACACATAGTTTACGTATTACAGAAAACTATTAAACCTCCTACACACTCCTGCACTTTCACTGGTTACAATGAAAAAACTGCAAATATTCACTGTTGCCCGCACTTTGAATTTAAAATCTTACTATCCACCACAAAGGATGAGGGTGTGAGGGTTAGTATTTGTTTCAAATATAAGCTGGGTGATCTGCAACACTATATTCTAGCCAAGATCAAATCAATCAGTGACTAACAGATATGAAGACAGTTAATATACACCAATGCAATATTGAGACTTATTAGTAATCAAAGTTTTTAATAACTGATTACTTACTTTGCCCAGTAATGTACGATACATTACACTCCTTTTAATATTACAATCCAAATGTTTCTCAAAATAACAGCCATAATGCAGCACTGACGGTATGTGTATTATCAACTGCAGTAGAGTTTTCTAACTTCAAATTTAAGACGACATGTCCACATCTAATAATGATGTCATAGACTTCTTTTCAAAAGAGCATGCATCACTGAACTGACAAAATGATTTCCTACTTAAGTGGTAACTTTATTCAATTAACTACAAATACAGATGCCTAACATGTATGCATATATACCTCATTATTATTAAAACCAAACTATAATCTATTTTTTTGATCATTTTGATGCTAGTGCATGAACAATCCTCTCTAACTGCATTGCACACATACATTTCATATGGAAAAATAGTCCAAGATTTGTTATACATACACATGGCAAAAATATAATTAGTACTGAATGTGGAACTGTACTCATTGAAGTATCAGCTTCATAACTACTATCAAGTTCAAGGGACAAATTTTCATCCACTATTTGAGCATTAATTCTATCTAAATTCCACATTATCACTGAATGTTTTGGGAATGGCTTAACTTAATGAACCATTAAAGAAAAAACTTTACTGGCAATATTAAAATCAAAAGGTCACAATGAATTTTAAACTGAAAGAGTGCTCTGATAAATACAAACCTATCGCTCATTTTCTCCTTTAAAAGAGTTGTCTTATTCATCTTATGTTTCTCCAAAAGGTTTTTTGTTGCATCTCTTTTCTTCACATTTCCTGCATCCTTGTATTTGTCTTTCACTTTCTTTGCTAACTGCTGCTTTTGTGCTGACTTAGCACCAAAATCTGGATTGAATTTCTTAGGTGTTTTCTTTGTAGGCGAAGGTTTCTGTGTATTTAACCTTGTTCCTGATGAAAACCTTTTCTTTGGAGATTTTTCTTGCTTTTCTTGAAGTGGAGACACTTTTTTACCAGAATTTTCATATTTTCCAACTTCCAAGTTCTTCTTTGAAGAGACATCTTTCTTACTCAATAATATCTTCTTCGAATCTTGTTTCCCTGAAGGTAAGCCTACTTGCTTCTTTAAAGATCTGTCACCTTTTGCTTCTGGCATTACCTCCTTGCCAGCAGTCTTAGATTCATCTGATGATAAACTCTTTTTTGGTGCTGTTTCTCCTTTTCCAGGTGATTTAAAATACTTGTGAATTGTTTCTTGTCTCTTTTCCTTCATTACTTTTGGCTGACTTTTACTTTCTGCTTTAGGTGAAGTGACAGCCATTTTCACAATCTTCTTAGATATTTCAAATTCTGGCATATCTCCACAAAAAATATGGCCAAAGCTTATCTCTGAAATCTTGTATTTCTGAAGAATTTTTTCCTGTGAATTCAAAACAAGAAAATTTAATGTAACTATTAAAGGACAATATCTTCCATCAAGACAAAATATATATCAAGGTATACACATATTCTTGTTAATATACATGCAAATAATGAAAAGTGTCATTCACAACGTCAATACTAATTACATAGATATTATATTCGCATGAATAGATTTCTTGTTAGGTTTAACACCCAAACTGGAATTCATTTTCAACTTAATTTATTATGCCAAAATATTTGTGCCAGACCTTATTCTAAAAATAAGCAAAGCTTCCTGACATATGAATTGTACTACCAGCATTAATACCTTAAAAAAATTTAAAATTCTGCCTCAGATTTGAATTTTCATAGTAATACCATAATAACTCTATAACAAAAAACCTTTGTTATCACTCAGAAAATCTAAGACTGAGTGCAGATCTACATGACTTGGATCATATCTGGTAACACTACTTGGCTACATTAACTTTAAATACAGAATGTGAACCAAGATAATGTCTCATAGTGTGGGAAGTAACAGGTATCCATGGTGAATGCCTTACACATCTGACTGTACAGTGTACAATAATTTATCTTGGTGTGCATTATAGATTTCCCTTAGTGCAATATTTATGACAGTCTTCAAAGCGAAGATCAAAACATTATTTAAAAAGTTACACAATTTTTTTGGTCAAGAAAAGTCAAGTCAAAATTTGAAACTCTCTTGAAAATTCAACAGATGTGACACTGCAGTTACTGAAAAATTAGAGGCTGGACTATGCAGCATCACAAAAGCTGCTATCATGCCGAACATTAGCACAGTGAAACCATAGTCACCTGGTAAAAACTGAGTTCTAAGGGAATCAAGCTGATGACTTCAGTTTACATGTAATTACACCACAAACCAATTTTACATAGTTAACAAAAGTTCTGCATTAAAACTCTATCAGTGGTGTAAAAAGAATTCATTTTCCTCAAGACAAATAGTTTCTGACAAGACTGTTGAAGGATATTGGTATTGTATTGTATTTTATTTTCATCCATTTTGCTACATAGTAACATTTGGACACGTCATTCAGTAATATAAGTTAAAATAAATCTACATAGTTACAAGCATACTATGAACTATATTGATTGATTTATCAAGGAGTACAACTTAACAAACAAACCTACAAAGTTACAAGGATACTAACAACATTTTACAATCCTAAGCAATATGTAGATACATTTGAAAAAGAAAAAAGAAAAAAAAAATACACAAATCATTGGATATTGGTTTAACAGATTTAAATATAAGAGCATTCTTAATGAAAATTGTATCATGGAAGGCCGAATATTTGGGAGGAAAAAAAAGATCATGAATTAAGTGTAAACAAAAAACCTGTTATGGTCTTAGATAACACAAGGATTCAACCAAAACACAGTCTGTGAGTGTTCACAAGTTCATAGGACAGATGGTGTTATTGCAAATGAGAATGCTGGTCAGCACTGGACAACTGCACATGCCAGCTATCAAAAGAGTTTGTTCCTGTAGTTCATCTGATTCTTAAATCAATGACAAAGAATGATGAGCACCATGATGAAATGCACTTCAAAAACTATTGCACATGGGTTCAGAAAATGCTTCTAGTCAGTCACATACAAGCTGCCTAACTGTGTTAGACCATGCTCCTTACGATTCCATTCAAACTAGTAAACCTTTGGCTACTTCACTCTGAAAACATGACATTCTGGAATGGTTGGAGAAGAATTATGTAAGTTGTATGGCAGAAATAAAAATGAACTGCTTCATATTGTATACGTCCGTCATCCAGATACTTCATACACATGTTTAAAGTGGTGCTACAATACAAGACATGATGCGACTAGAAACACAGGCAAAATATATTGGAAAAATGCACTGCATGAGAAGAGTACAGAAACTGATAACTGCACACATGATCATCTTAGAAGAAAGGAATGAACTATAATCAAGTCTGGCAAGGAATATTGTAAAAATTGCAGTTATGTTAATGATTTGCCCATTTCCAACTAAGAGGCAGATAACGGCACAGGATATGATGCTCCAAGTACAGAAGAAAATTAAATTACTTTATCTTTAAAGAAACTGGTATTTTTAGTTTTATGGTGTCCTTATGTATGAATTTCAGTTATCATATGTAATCACTCATGGAGCTGGGCCTTCTTGAGAAGCCACCAATTGTGCAGCTGCTCAAGAACTTGCCAGCATTTTATGGAACCAGAAGGAAGGTTCATTACCATCTTCACAAGAGCCCCCCAATGGTCCATATCCTGAGCCAGATTAATCCAATTCATACCATTCCATCCTTTCTCTTTAAGACCCATTTTAATATTTTCCACCTACCTATGCCTTGGTCTTCCAAGTGGTCTCTTTCCATCTGGCTTTCCCATCAATAACCTAGATACATATATCCCTCTCACCCATTTGTGCCACATAACCTGCCCATCTCATCCTCCTTGGCTTTGGGATAGCAGTCTGCATAGCAGCTGGCTATGAGCAGGATGGCCAAGGGGTCAGAGTTCAATTCTTGGTAGGGGCAAGATTTTTCTCCTCTCCACATCATCCAGACCAGTTGTGGGGCCCAATCAGCCTCCTATCTGATGGGTAATGGGAGCTCTTCCCCCAGACATAAGGCGCCCAGAGCATGAAGCTGAACACTCACCTCCAACTAATGCCAAGGTTAAGAATATGTGGATCTACACATCCACACCCCCTTATGCCTTCACGGCATAGTACTTAATTAGTTAAGTAGAGGAATAACTTTATCTTTTTTTAATCCAATCATATTTTGATATCAAATATACAGCTACACACTACAATCATCACATTCTGTCACTTCATGCTGTGCCATCAACAATAAATTCTTTTCCCCTCCCTGAAGCCTAGCTTTGGCACTAGCAGCACTCTGTGCACTTAGTCTCACCTTCTAAAAACTTAACATAGGCAGGTAATAATTCCCCTTTCCCCCCTTGCTGATCACCTCATACACTTTTATTACTCTTCTGGTGTTACCTTACCTGAGCTTTCCCTTATAGCTATATGACACTCAGGTTTAAATGTAATGTAAGGTAAATTTGTCTTTTGCTTACCCTATATGCTTTAACAGAACAATCTTTCACACTAAAAACAAATGTTTCAACTGACCTTAATTACCCACACTCTCTGCTTCTGTTCTGAGAAGTGTTTCAACAGCATGCGATTCTTCTCTCTGGTGTACACACCCTTGGCCCGCCTTAACTGACTGGCCTTGACAGTTAACACAACATCTTCCTTTGAATTATCTAGCTTTTTGACTTTATAACTATAAAGCGAGGCATGTGGAAATGATGGCATCTCACAATCTCTGCATGAGACTTCACTGGAAATGATACCACACTTATAAGAATAGAATTCAATAAAAGGACATTATAACTATACATGTAGTTGCATATGCATGCTGAGACTCCTCCTCTTCAGCAACACAGTCTTAAGATGTGTATTTTCTGATCACTTAGTGATGGTTTCAATGTTAGAAATGATAACTACAGCCAGTGACCAGTTATCTGGGCTAACAGAGGGGAAACTGGAGCAAACATGACCCAAAATTTTACTCTTCTAAACATATAAATCATAAAATCATAAAACTGTAACATACATAACTTAACTTCAAAGAGCTGCTCCACTGCCATATTGTTAATCGCTGATCTATAAACAAAATTTCATGCAAGGTTTATAAGAATGTTTAGGATCTATCTCCATAACAAGTTTAACATGCCTAGATCCATAGGATTCATTAGTTATTAACATCAAATGTGGATTTAATGCAGCTACTATTTTGCTGTTTTACATTCTACAAATAACTAGAACTAAAGTTGCATTTTTTTAAAACCTATTACTATACAACATCTCAGAATTCTTTAAGTGGCGCCATTGTCAGTTTCACTTCACATGACTATTACAGATAATGGGAAATTAAAAGGCTGATCTCAATGCAATGGTACTGATACCAAATTTCATAAACACCAAACTGGTTCGAAAGTAAAAGGGAATGTACATACACATTACAGTGAAGTCAGCCTACTTTGCTCCTTAATTAAGAAAAGTATATTAAAATGGTGCCAAAGTTTGTACATCATATGGTTGTTCTTATAAACTGTACTTCAGTTGTTGCCTTGACAGAAATATAGTTGCTACAACATATGGTTTCAAACAGGTTAAAAACAGCTGAACATTCAGCCTAGTCACTATACTGATGGAACTGTCCAGGCTGAAAGGCAAAATGAAAACTAAAACAAAAATTCAGAGCCATGCAATATACAGGGTGTCCCAGGAGGAATGTGCCAAACTTCGGGAGGGTGTTCCTTATGTTAAAGTATGCCGATATAACCCAAAACACCTATGTCCAAAGTTGAACGGTTACGGAGATAATGGCCAGAGAAGTGTCAAACTTTGACCGGGNTTTAATAGTGCAAGAGATTTAAGAATTCTCAAAAACATGTTAGACAATGAAGTTACAAAGGAAAATCTAATGTTCAAGCAAAAATTTCAGTTGTTTTTCAATGCAACCCTATAATTAAATCCTGGACTATAGTGGACATACTCTAAAATAAAATCTTTGAAGTAACTGCTACTTGCAATTACTTTCTTTATAGTATATATTACTAAGTTCTTAGTACAGACCTACAAGATGGTTCAAGAGCTTTAAACATTGCCATAAAATTTAACATGCAGTACACAAAGTCTTTCAAATATCATAAAATTGTTTAAATTCTCATTCACAATATCTAGATATGACCTCTTATGCAGAGCAGTCAGTATATGGCCACAAATGTATGCAGCCAAACCTGTCTAGCCCTCAACCCTCCCACATGAAGAAGAAAAGAACACAAATTCCACCTGAATACAATGGAAAGAATATCCATGTATCTAAAAATGAAATAAGGGACATAGCTGAGTATACCAGATGTACAAAAATATGGAAACACCCAACAAAAAACACTTTACCATGACTAATATGGTGTAGGACGAACTCTGGCTTGCAGAACTGCTTGCAGTCTCCTTGGAATGGATAACTAGAGGTCCTGTATGATTTGCAAGGGAATCTTGTACCATTCGTCTTGCAAAACATTGGCAAGTTCTGTTATCGATGGAGGTGGATAGCGTGCACGCAGATTGCTCTCCAAAACAGACCACAAAGGCTCAATAATATTGATATCTGGCGATTGTAGGGGCCATAGCAGATGTGACACTTCATCTTTGTGCTCAGAAAACCAGTCCTGCACGATGTGAGCTGTGTGAACATGGGCATAGTCGTCTTGGTAAATGTCATCACCATTGGGGAACAAAGTTTGCACCATGGGCTGGACCTGGTCGCCCAAAATGGTCACACAGTTATTGGTAGTGACGTGACCTTGCAGGGTAATGATGGGTCCTACAGAATACCACGATATGACTGCCCATACCATGCTCGAACCCCTGCCATGTTTCACTCTTGGCAGCATACAATATGGATCGTAAGCTTGGGATGTTGTTCTCCATACATAAACTCAGCCAGAAGTCGGAAACAGCGTGAAGGTGGGCTTATCCGAACAAATTCTCATTTTTTGTCACAATCCTATGCAATGTTCGTCTGTCTCGATCACTCAACGCAGGTGTTTATTGGATGTGGTATTTCCAGTCCTCCTGTATGCGGTCATAATCTTGGATATTGTGCCTCGTGAAACACCAAAAACATCGGCTACCTTGCTTATGGAAGCACCCATCATATGGGCCTCAACAATTTGCCCGCGTTCAAATTCTGTTAGCTCTGACATGATGCACTAAAAACTGCACAGAACACTGTCTTGACAACCAATGAAGCTTGCGGAGGTTGTACAGGTAGTGGTATTGGGCAAATACAACAGCGTCACCTACAAACGTCACTAAAATAAACACTTCAATTCAGGNAGAGGTTGTACAGGTAGTGGTATTGGGCAAATACAACAGCGTCACTAAAATAAACACTTCAATTCAGGCACGCATTTCATGAGGTGTTTCCATATTTCTGTCCATCCCCTGTGCTTTAATAAGTGGTATTATTACATGGCCCTCATCCAACAACCTCAAAATAAATAAACCAATATTACTGTTTTAACATTTGTTTATTATTCTGTATCTCATACATGGAGTAAACAATGCACAGAGTTCATATGGAGAGGTTCGATCTCAAGAAATTAAACAAGGGAGACGGTAAAGAGCAGTATCATGTAGACATCTCAAATAGGCCCACAGCTTTGGAAAACTCGAGACACTCATGTGGATATTAACACAGCTTGGGAAACTATTACAGACAATATCAAAATTTCAGCTAGAGAGAGTCTAGGTTATTATGAACTGAAGTTGCATAGGCAGTAGTTCGATGAAGGATGCTCAAATTTATTAGATCAAAAGGGAACAAGCCAAACTGCAGTAGTTACAGGTTCCAAGCCAAATAAATGGGGATAATCTGAACAGTATAAGACGTGAAACCAGCAGGCATTTCAGGAATAGAAAGAGGGATTATATGAAAGACAAAACTGACGAGTTTGCAATGAACAGTAAGAACAAGAACATTAGAGACTTGTATGGAGGAATAAATGACTTTAAGAGGGGTTACCAACCTAGAAGTAACTTACTGAAGAATGAGAATGGTGATCTGCTTGCAGATTTCCACATTTTCAATAGGTGGAGGAACTACTTCTCTCAGTTACTGAATGTATATAGTGTCAGTGATGTTAGGCAGATAGAAAATACATACAGCTGAGCTGTTAGTGCCTGATCCTAGTCCTTTTGAGGTTGAAATTGTTATTGCAAAGCTGAAAAGGTATAAATCGCCAGGCAGTGGTCAGATTCCGGCAGAACTGATTCAAGCAAGAGGTGAAATATAAGCTAATTACTTCTATTTGGAATAAGTAGACTCGCCTGATCACTGGAAGGACTCCATTACTGTACTAGTTCAGAAGAGTGATAAAACTGACTCTAGTAATTATTGTGGGATATTACTGCTTTCAACTTCATATCAATTTTTAACCAATATTCTTCTCTCAAGGTTAAGTCCATATATACATGAAATTATTGGGGATCATCAGTGTGGGTTTCTACAAAACAGATCAACTACAGATCAGATCTTTTACATTCGTCAGATAGTAGAGAAAACATGGGGGTACAATGAGACAGTAGATCAGCTATCTGTAGACTTCAAGAAAGCCTATGTTTCTGTTAGGAGGGAAGTATTATGCAATATTCTGATAGAGTGATACACAACAGGATGCATACTCAAACATATTTCAGCATCTTGTTGCACTGAAGTATCACTTGTAATTTTCCATCCACAATGCAACAATATCAATATAGATTTAGATGACACTAGTCAACATTTATTTCATTAAAATGTTCGTTAAAATGTCATAAAACTATATATACATCCTGTGTTTATGTGCTACACATTTTAGCAGCACAGGGCCATCTTCAGGCAACACACTTTTAAGGAATCCAATGCACTGTGCATTTTGTCAATAATACTCTTAAAGTATGTCATTGTTATTATTATTAATTTTGATGTTATAGGATATCTCTGTACTTTAATAACACTATTGTTTCAGCAAGATCATCATTATAGCAAAGTTATTACCTATTTCTGGAGAGATGCTTGGCAATTTCCTTCTCTGTAGGAGGAATAACTCGCAGAACATGACTCTCACACCTGTAATATATTACATGTGGCATCATAATCAGGCAAACACAGTAAAGCAATGGTATGAAAAATATTTACAACAAAACTGAACATACCAAGTATCTTCTTTGGTGTTAACCTCAACAGTCTCACCAACGAAGAACCTTTCTCTTGTGAAAGCAAAAACATCTTCCGCAAGATCACCAAAAGATGATCTATGGGTGAGGGATGCCAAGTACAATATTGGTACCACCAACTATATAAACAAAGAAAATTACAAGACTGGTTTCATGAAACTAGCTATATTAATATACTGTCATGTATTTGGGGCTGTGTGACTACAGACAGGGTATGGTACTATAAGTAATTACAACACTACTGATGATTTCCACACTAAAAACAACACACACACTAAGTCTTCTCAGTCTTCAATAGTCGCATCCTGGCAAAGGCTTTTAAGTCTCACTCTAACTACAGCACACATAAAGTTTTAAACTGTACTCACTGCCATCTCAAGAGACTCAATTATTATTCAGCTGGCCTGTGATCCTTGTTATACAGCCTTGAGGTAAATCCAATAGAAAACACAGTTTCCATCATTATAGCTCAACAATACCTTGACTGTTGCTTGTTTATTCAGTGCTGGGGGAACCTTTTTACTGAGCCATTGCCTAGCAATGAATGCCTACTCTGGCTATGCTATTTTGGCTTGCAGGCGTCATGTCACAGTACATTCTAGTTTTACATTTGATGGTTATACAGAAGACAGACTGCGCAAAAACTTCATGAAGATAAGTATCCAGTTGGCATATGTTTAACACAACAAGAAAAGCAAAGACAGACAAACTCCATCAACATAAGTAATTATGGATGACATTTAACTTGCAGAGAATATCAAAATACATAGAAAGAGCACAAGGCATTTTTATACCACAGCAACTAGCAAACATTCAACAGGTAACTGCTAACTTGTCAAAACACAGGACGATTCAGTCTTATGGCCAGATTTTAGGAGGTTATTGGGGGAAATTTGAAGCCACAAATATAAATGAATGCTTGTTTGACTCATTACCCATGTTAAGTTATGATGGTTTGTCAGATTTTAAGAATATTAAATAATTATCCATTCATGTATACGAGGTGTGTTCAGGAAATAACGGGAATTTTAAAATTTCGCGGGTTTGGAGAGTCCAATTGTCAAAATTTTTTTTTTATTATGTTGGTATACATGCCCCTGAAGTACAATAAAATTTTCAGCTGTATTCATTGCTTACTTTGTCTGTGGCAGCCGCTAAGGTTAGACGTGTTTTTATGAGCTTGGCGATTTTCGTTTGTTAAAAGAAATGGATCAAAGAATTTGTATCAAATTTTGCGTAAAAAATGAAATAAAGTGTTACAAAGTGTGTGAAATGTTAACAAAGGCCTATGGTGAGTCTGTTATGAGTAAAACAAGAGTTTACGAGTGGTATAAGCGTTTCCAAGATGGCCGTGAAGACGTTGCAGATGAC